>NW_025728723.1:10000-15000 GCF_021461385.2 Schistocerca piceifrons
CGCCGCTAGCTGCCAGGGCAGTGGAGAAGCCGTGAGGCCGCCCCACAGCAGCGCCAGGCCGGCGCGAGCTACACCGTCGCGAGGCCGGCGCGAGCTACACCGGCGCGAGGCCGGCGCGAGCTACACCTAGCCGAGTGCTTACATCGTCCACTGCCTACTGCGTACGTGTGTACACACGTATTCTGCGTGCGTGCGGCGGCGACGACGACGTTCGCGAGGAGCTAAGGATATAACTCCAAAAAATGTAATTAAAATTATCTGTGGCCGGACCATATGTGACGCCAACGAGGCATCCGAAGGCACTCTTCTGTGGCCACATAAATTACCAGCCTAGTGTAATGCGGCTGCAAGAGCGGACCGGCTACCCGCAAAAAAAAAAAAAAAAAAAAAAAAAAAAAAAAAAAAAAAAAAAAAAAATATTCATAAGATAAATGTTAAATTAATTACAAGAAATCGTGGTGTGTAAGCAGCTAACTACTGGGCAAATCGACAACCACAACAAGTTTTGCTACCAGCGGAATATCTGATCACTGCAGAATATTAACCCATTTCAGGCTGTGTTTTAATTAATTTTAGGTGGGCCGATCCCGGCGGTACTGCAATGCCGGGCCAACCCGCGACAGAGGTGGAGCAAGCCCCTAGCACTCCGTCATGAGCCAAAAATGAGTTTAATATTCTGGTCCTGCGATGCAGGACGTATCAGATATTAAGCTGATAAGAACAGATTTTTTATTTTCCGAGATAATTCTTAGTTACAGTTTTAAGAAGTATAATTTTAAGAAAGAATATTCATGACTCTATACAAATCGAGTTTTACAAATTTAATGAAAATTAAATTGAAATATATAGTAGACGGTTCTAACCGCACTTAAATAGTTGAATTTAATTCTAATTCGTGGGTTAAGCCCACTACTTAAATATTGGAAGACCGCGTTAGGCGCGGATGCTTAAGTATATTACCTTAAGATTAATCCCGCGATAGGCGCGGCCTTAGATATTTCAGACCGGGGAAGGTTTGGAACTAGTTTTAGGAACTATTTTGTTTTATTTCATTCATCTCCATGCCCTGACAGCACACTGCACATGCACGGCTGCCAGCGGCTGGTGTGCCACGCACGCAGGCGGGTCACACGCAGCCGGACTTCTCCCCTCTGTCCGCCTTGCGGCAGACGTCACCGGGGTGTCGTGGCAGGAGGGCGTTGCTTCCCACGCTGGCTGGAGACTGCCGGGCAGTAGGCACACGTTTGGCGCCGCCTAGCACCGCGCCAACCGAGGTGGGGGCCATATTCGGCGGACACCACGGAGGGAGGGGCACCAGGCAGCACCGCACGCACCGCTACTGACTCGGCACTGCTGCAGTGCGGCGCGAAGATGGTGTAGCGCCGCAGGTCCCGCGTCGTGGAGGAGAATCTCGACGCCGACGTCACGAAGGCACCGACCTCGAAGTTCTCCGACGACTGCAGTCTCGAGGGTCTCGCAGCCTGACGTCAGAGCATGCCACAGTCTAGGGGGACACATACTGGCGGTGGCCAGTAATGTGTTCCACGTAAATGTCGCGGGACCACTTGATGGTGTCAGACACCATCAGCCGCCGCATCAGTTGGCAGTAGCGGCTAGCGATGCCTAGGTGCCGAAGCACTGCATCGTTCTGGCGGTCCCACGCCCCCAGACTGCCGACAACCAGGGCGTCGACAGTGACGGAATAGCCGCGAGCGGCTAATCCGCGCGCAACGTCGGCGTACTTTATCCTCTTCAGTTGCCGAGCGTTGTCGAGCGCAATCCGCCTATTCTCGAAGGGGATTGTCACATCGACGATGGTCACAGTCTTCGCGGCCTCGTCAGTTATTACGAGGTCCGGACGCAGCCCACTGCTGTCCCCTATGACGGCTTGGTTAATCCTGATGTCAGGAACAGCAGCGTTTCCTCTCCTTGGCCGCCCAGCGACTGCTGTCGCGAGGCGGTTGAGGACCGCGTTGTGACGATACTGCAGGGCTGCTGAGTGCACCATGCACGCGTTAATCACGTGCGGGAGCGTCTCGTTGTTGTGGCCACAGCGTCGGCAGGCTTTGTTGTTGTTTGCCCGCCCATCAAAGCGGCGACAACCGTTCAGAGGCACGACTCCGAGCCTGGCGCGATGGATAAAGCGCCAGTCTGCGAAGCGGGTGTATTTGCCTCCCGCTATGAAGTGGTTGGACGCTGTGGACTCCCTGGTGCACTCGAACACCTTCCCCTGGTCCGGTTTCCTGAGTAGGATGTGGCGCAGGCGCTGTCTCAGACACTCGCGGAGCGTCCGCGAGAGAAGACGTTTGGCGCCCCCTCTTTGATCTTAGCCAAAAGGCCGAGAAGCGATAAGGAAAAACCGCAGCCGAAGGGCCTAAATGCTTGCAGCGTGTGCGCTCCACATGTGGGAGTGACACACGGTGGTACGGGCCGATATGGCAACTGGCGACCGTCGAAAACACCGCAAAAGCAAGTGCTGGAGGAAAGACAATTCACGGGAGCACTCGTCACCAGCCCAGTACTACCCTCCATGTCGAACAGTAAACCGCGACTCCCATTTGAACGCCGCTAGCTGCCAGGGCAGTGGAGAAGCCGTGAGGCCGCCCCACAGCAGCGCCAGGCCGGCGCGAGCTACACCGTCGCGAGGCCGGCGCGAGCTACACCGGCGCGAGGCCGGCGCGAGCTACACCTAGCCGAGTGCTTACATCGTCCACTGCCTACTGCGTACGTGTGTACACACGTATTCTGCGTGCGTGCGGCGGCGACGACGACGTTCGCGAGGAGCTAAGGATATAACTCCAAAAAATGTAATTAAAATTATCTGTGGCCGGACCATATGTGACGCCAACGAGGCATCCGAAGGCACTCTTCTGTGGCCACATAAATTACCAGCCTAGTGTAATGCGGCTGCAAGAGCGGACCGGCTACCCGCAAAAAAAAAAAAAAAAAAAAAAAAAAAAAAAAAAAAAAAAAAAAAAATATTCATAAGATAAATGTTAAATTAATTACAAGAAATCGTGGTGTGTAAGCAGCTAACTACTGGGCAAATCGACAACCACAACAAGTTTTGCTACCAGCGGAATATCTGATCACTGCAGAATATTAACCCATTTCAGGCTGTGTTTTAATTAATTTTAGGTGGGCCGATCCCGGCGGTACTGCAATGCCGGGCCAACCCGCGACAGAGGTGGAGCAAGCCCCTAGCACTCCGTCATGAGCCAAAAATGAGTTTAATATTCTGGTCCTGCGATGCAGGACGTATCAGATATTAAGCTGATAAGAACAGATTTTTTATTTTCCGAGATAATTCTTAGTTACAGTTTTAAGAAGTATAATTTTAAGAAAGAATATTCATGACTCTATACAAATCGAGTTTTACAAATTTAATGAAAATTAAATTGAAATATATAGTAGACGGTTCTAACCGCACTTAAATAGTTGAATTTAATTCTAATTCGTGGGTTAAGCCCACTACTTAAATATTGGAAGACCGCGTTAGGCGCGGATGCTTAAGTATATTACCTTAAGATTAATCCCGCGATAGGCGCGGCCTTAGATATTTCAGACCGGGGAAGGTTTGGAACTAGTTTTAGGAACTATTTTGTTTTATTTCATTCATCTCCATGCCCTGACAGCACACTGCACATGCACGGCTGCCAGCGGCTGGTGTGCCACGCACGCAGGCGGGTCACACGCAGCCGGACTTCTCCCCTCTGTCCGCCTTGCGGCAGACGTCACCGGGGTGTCGTGGCAGGAGGGCGTTGCTTCCCACGCTGGCTGGAGACTGCCGGGCAGTAGGCACACGTTTGGCGCCGCCTAGCACCGCGCCAACCGAGGTGGGGGCCATATTCGGCGGACACCACGGAGGGAGGGGCACCAGGCAGCACCGCACGCACCGCTACTGACTCGGCACTGCTGCAGTGCGGCGCGAAGATGGTGTAGCGCCGCAGGTCCCGCGTCGTGGAGGAGAATCTCGACGCCGACGTCACGAAGGCACCGACCTCGAAGTTCTCCGACGACTGCAGTCTCGAGGGTCTCGCAGCCTGACGTCAGAGCATGCCACAGTCTAGGGGGACACATACTGGCGGTGGCCAGTAATGTGTTCCACGTAAATGTCGCGGGACCACTTGATGGTGTCAGACACCATCAGCCGCCGCATCAGTTGGCAGTAGCGGCTAGCGATGCCTAGGTGCCGAAGCACTGCATCGTTCTGGCGGTCCCACGCCCCCAGACTGCCGACAACCAGGGCGTCGACAGTGACGGAATAGCCGCGAGCGGCTAATCCGCGCGCAACGTCGGCGTACTTTATCCTCTTCAGTTGCCGAGCGTTGTCGAGCGCAATCCGCCTATTCTCGAAGGGGATTGTCACATCGACGATGGTCACAGTCTTCGCGGCCTCGTCAGTTATTACGAGGTCCGGACGCAGCCCACTGCTGTCCCCTATGACGGCTTGGTTAATCCTGATGTCAGGAACAGCAGCGTTTCCTCTCCTTGGCCGCCCAGCGACTGCTGTCGCGAGGCGGTTGAGGACCGCGTTGTGACGATACTGCAGGGCTGCTGAGTGCACCATGCACGCGTTAATCACGTGCGGGAGCGTCTCGTTGTTGTGGCCACAGCGTCGGCAGGCTTTGTTGTTGTTTGCCCGCCCATCAAAGCGGCGACAACCGTTCAGAGGCACGACTCCGAGCCTGGCGCGATGGATAAAGCGCCAGTCTGCGAAGCGGGTGTATTTGCCTCCCGCTATGAAGTGGTTGGACGCTGTGGACTCCCTGGTGCACTCGAACACCTTCCCCTGGTCCGGTTTCCTGAGTAGGATGTGGCGCAGGCGCTGTCTCAGACACTCGCGGAGCGTCCGCGAGAGAAGACGTTTGGCGCCCCCTCTTTGATCTTAGCCAAAAGGCCGAGAAGCGATAAGGAAAAACCGCAGCCGAAGGGCCTAAATGCTTGCAGCGTGTGCGCTCCACATGTGGGAGTGACACACGGTGGTACGGGCCGATATG
>NW_025728723.1:22500-35000 GCF_021461385.2 Schistocerca piceifrons
GTGGCCAGTAATGTGTTCCACGTAAATGTCGCGGGACCACTTGATGGTGTCAGACACCATCAGCCGCCGCATCAGTTGGCAGTAGCGGCTAGCGATGCCTAGGTGCCGAAGCACTGCATCGTTCTGGCGGTCCCACGCCCCCAGACTGCCGACAACCAGGGCGTCGACAGTGACGGAATAGCCGCGAGCGGCTAATCCGCGCGCAACGTCGGCGTACTTTATCCTCTTCAGTTGCCGAGCGTTGTCGAGCGCAATCCGCCTATTCTCGAAGGGGATTGTCACATCGACGATGGTCACAGTCTTCGCGGCCTCGTCAGTTATTACGAGGTCCGGACGCAGCCCACTGCTGTCCCCTATGACGGCTTGGTTAATCCTGATGTCAGGAACAGCAGCGTTTCCTCTCCTTGGCCGCCCAGCGACTGCTGTCGCGAGGCGGTTGAGGACCGCGTTGTGACGATACTGCAGGGCTGCTGAGTGCACCATGCACGCGTTAATCACGTGCGGGAGCGTCTCGTTGTTGTGGCCACAGCGTCGGCAGGCTTTGTTGTTGTTTGCCCGCCCATCAAAGCGGCGACAACCGTTCAGAGGCACGACTCCGAGCCTGGCGCGATGGATAAAGCGCCAGTCTGCGAAGCGGGTGTATTTGCCTCCCGCTATGAAGTGGTTGGACGCTGTGGACTCCCTGGTGCACTCGAACACCTTCCCCTGGTCCGGTTTCCTGAGTAGGATGTGGCGCAGGCGCTGTCTCAGACACTCGCGGAGCGTCCGCGAGAGAAGACGTTTGGCGCCCCCTCCCACCCGGACATGCTCGACGCCAGTGTTGACGATGCGTCCCACGCTGTCATCATCGTGCTGCGGTCCATCGCCGCCATCTTCGAGGTGTCGTGTAGTCCCGGTCGCCGTCGCCTCCGTGGCCGGCTGCGTCACCCCTCCGATGCCGCCGTGTTCCGCGTCGTCAGCGATGGCGGGCCGGCCGCCGACCTCCACCTGCAACTCGGAAAGCAGTTCACTCCAGCGCCAGGTGACGCCACGCGGCGCTAGGCGCCTTGTGGCGTTCCTGACGCGCGTCCACAGTGACTGGATGTCACCACCGTCGCGTGCGAGGTCACCCTCAGTGCTGCCGCTAAGGTAGGTGGCCAAGTCGGAACGACTCGGCTCCCTCCCCAGTCGGCGGCGCGCGGCCGTAGATAGAGTGGCCCAGGCGATGTCTCGGACGGTGGCGTCGTCGCAGTGCAGCATGCGGAAGCCGTGGACGATCGTCGAGATGTCCGCAGCGTCCGCGAGCGGCGTCAGGCCGCATCCTCCCTCTCCCAGCGCGAGGTAGAGCTGTTCAGTGGACGCACGCTGTGGGAGGAACAGCCAAGATTTGACAGCCGCTTTCACTGCCTTGTCGAGTGCAGATAGCGGCCCCTTGCGTACCGCTCCGCCCCGCATGACAAAGTCAAGCCTGGGGAGGAGGAAGACACGCACAGCGTCAATCTTCTGCCAGGGAGCCAGCAGGGAAGCGTCCAGGTGCTGCAAGTCGCGTCGAATTGCCGCGATCGCATCCGTTGGCGTCTGCGTGACTTTGTACCCGGTGGGGACGCCAAGATGGAGGTAGGCGTCACCCGCACCGAGCACGGCTGGTTCTCCCCCTTGCAGGGCGAATACCGAGCCTAGTGTCTGCCGACGGCGGATGTGAAGCGTGGCACACTTCGACGGCTTGAAGGTAAGCCCGGCCCACGTCGCCGCCTCACCCACAACATTGAGGAGCGTCTGCATCGCCTCTGAATCCCGCGCCAGAAGCACGATATCGTCCGCATACGCCAGTGCACTCACACTGACGCCGCTAAGCGGAATACCACACTCATTTCTGAGCGAGGTTGCGGCGCGAAGTACCGGCTCGAGCGCGAGATTAAAGACGATGGGCGACAGTGGACAGCCCTGCTTGACGCCCGCCTGGATCTCTATCTCCTCCGTTAGTCCGTCAGATGTACGGACGCGGGTGGAGCAACCATCGTACATATCGGCAATTAGCTGATGCAATTGCTCTGGTAGTCCCATCCTGCTCAGTACTCCAAGGAGGTGAGCGTGAGGCACTGAACCGAAAGCATTCGCTAGATCAAGCCAAGCAAAGCATGCTTGGCCTCCCCTGCGCCTTGCATCATCAATTGCCGTCTGCACAATGAAGTTGTGCTCGTAGCAGCCTTCAAACGTGCGGAAGCCCTTCTGTTCCGGGGAGAGCAGGTTCAACCGCTCCGCCCAGAGAGAAGTGCGGTCCGCAACGATTGCAGCAAAGAGCTTAGAGATAGTAGAGCTCAATGCTAAAGGCCGCCAGTTTGTCACGTCCGAGACGTCCCCTTTCTTATGGATGAGGACGGTAGTGGATATTTTCCACTGCACCGGAGTCTTCCGCTCATTCCAGCAGCGCGAGAAGATCTTAGCTAGCACGTGGCAGCCAGGATCCTCACGTCGCAAGTCCGAGTACGTGACTCCGTCTGCCCCAGGAGCAGTATTGCTCGCCTTCTGGAGCCGCTGTTGCACCTCTGAAGGTGTGATCGGCAGCAGGACCTCCTCGCTGACATCAGGAGGCGTGGTGGCGGCAAAGTCCGGGACAGCAGCTGGTGCATCTGCAACAGAAAAGTCAGATTTAGCGTAGATCTTCTTAAAGTGCTCCGTGAGCACGTTGCCATCGATTTGGCAGTACGGTGACGTCTCGCCAAGGACGCGCTGCATCGCCTTGCGCCGGTCCGCGCGGTACAGCTTCTGAATCTCAGACGCTGCATTCGCGTCGTACCGACGCTCGGCGGCCGCCGCGCGCCGTGCGCCACGTCCACCGCGCCGCCCACCGCGGCCGCGTGTAGGGGCAGGGGGAGGGGGATTGGCAGCAGCGTCGGCGCGGCCCTGGCCGCGGTGCGCTGCTGCTGGTGGCCCATCCTGTCGACCTCCGGCTGCCTGGCGTTGTGGCTTCGTCTCGGCTATCTCGGAGATGAAGTCCTCGACGACCGCGACGAATGCGTCCCACGGTTGGTTGTGGACGCTCTCCAGGGCCGCCAGCCAGCGCCGCTGCCTCTCCGTTAGCCGAGTGTCGGCCGGGGGAGGGGGGGGCGGAGCTGCCTCAGTTGCGCCCTGTTCGGAGGGTACAGGGGGGCCTGTCAGGTCTGGTGTAGGACGGGAGCCTTGCGGCGGGAGGTTGGGACTGGGCCGTTTGTTACGGCGTCGGCGTCTCCTCTTCTTGCTGCCAGTTCTCGGAGACGCAGCTGCAGTCCCTCCGTTCACGTCGCGCCGCTCCGTCGTCTGCGTCGGTGGTGGTGCCGTGCTGCCATCTGGCGTGGGCCGCTCAGTGCTGCTCTCGATCGCCGCGCTGGTGACAGGTGGCGCAGCGGTAGCAGCAGGGGCCGGTGTAGCTTGCGCCGGCCTGGCGCTCGGGTCGGGCGCACCGCGGCTGGTGTTCGCCGCGCCGCCAACAGATGGCCCGGCGGTCGCCGGCGGCCCGCCGCCGGCGCGAGAAACACGGGGTGTAGCTCGCGCCGGCTGACCGGACGCGCCGGCTCGCCCCGGACCGCTGTTACGCGGACTGGGTGCCCGACGATCGCTACCAGATGGCGCAGTGGTCGTAGGGGTGGCCGGTGTAGCCCGCGCCGGCCGGGCGTCTCGAGGTGTAGCTCGCGCCGGCCTGGCGCTCGGGCCCAGCGCACTGCGGCTGTTGTTCGCCGCGCCGCCAACAGATGGCCCAGCGGTCGCCCGCGCCCTGCCGCCGGCGCGAGATACACGAGGTGTAGCTCGCGCCGGCCGCCCAGGCGCGTTGGCTCGCGCCGGGCCGCTGTTACGCGGACTGGGCGGAATGATGCGCCGTCGGTCCGGGGGCGGTGGTCTGCGTCCTGCAGCACGGCGTCTGTCCCTCCGTGGGGTGACTACGTGCCACTCATGATCTGCAACAGGAGCTTTTGAGTTAATATCACTCCCTGCCTGAGCGGAGACGGAGTGACGGGCGTCACTCGACGTAACCGCCGGCAGGGCAGAGGAGACGCGGCGCGTGTACGTCTGCGACCGCACAAGCACCACACCATCCGGTGCATCCGCCGGGCGCGCGGCCTTTGGTGCGTCAACCGGCGGCGCGGCTGCGCCGTGAATGACAACACCAACGGTCGCGGCGAGCGAGGCAGCCTGCCTGCCACTGCCCACCCGCACCGCAGAGCCACCTGTTGGCGGCGTAGCGAATGCGGGCGGCAGTCCCAGGCCAGTACCCACGCTCCCGACAGATGGCGGGCGGGAGGCGCCTGCGGCAGCCGCACGACGTGGCCAGCGTACGCCACTGGGCGCAGTGGCCGGCGCGGGCGGCGGCGAGCCGCGGCCCATGCCGGACACAGCGCCTCTGGCCGGAGCGACGCGTTCGGCGGCAGGCGTCAGCAGCGTGCTGCCTTCACCTCCCGAACTTGCGCTCGGCACTCGTGGCGACGCGGTTGACGTCGCGGAGCGTGTCGGCAGGGGGATGCCAGACCTCCTCGGCGTGCGCACACAAAGTACACACGACGCGGGGGTGGCAACCACCGCCGTCCTGGGCGTCGCAGACGCCTGCACACTCACACAGGGTGAGGGCAAGGCAGCCTGTGAGCCCACCACGCTGCTGCGGGTCAGGACCGCCGCGTAAGTTAGTCCTAAGTCCAGCCGGTCTGTCCTACTAGCTTCGGGGACCGGACTGGGCTGTGGCCATAGCCCCTCTCTATTATCTAAGGCTAGGCGGCCTATGGTACTAGCTTCCCGAGCCGCTTTCGCCTGTGGCTTTCGCCCCGCACTAACTAAGGACGAAGGGCCTGTCCTACTAGCTTCGGGGGCCCTCGCCTGTGACCTCCCGCCGGCCGACCTCTCTGAGTGCCCCAGAGAGCCAGACACGGCATCGTGTCCCATACTCACTCTCCCCCGACTGGCAGCGCCGGGGGTTGCGGAGTCTGCATTGCAGAGCCGCTGGTGTAGCCGCAGCGTCTTCAGCCGCGGGTCGCGTCGGCCGCAAAACTGGCACTCGAAAACGGGAACCGTTTCCGGGTCGTGCAGCCTCCTGTAATGGCGGAGAAGGGCCGAGTGGTCCTTGTACTCCCCAAAAGTAGGTCTCCCGGCAGCCTTGGTGACGAAGCAGATCCGGCAGCGGAAGACCTCCGCCGGCAGCGTCACCACAAGCTCCATTGTCCAGGTCGCGGACCTGAAACAGGAGAATAAGCGCGACCGCTTCCCGGTGCAGTAATCAGTCCATATGAGCTCACATTAAGCTGATAAGAACAGATACTACACTTTGATCTTAGCCAAAAGGCCGAGAAGCGATAAGGAAAAACCGCAGCCGAAGGGCCTAAATGCTTGCAGCGTGTGCGCTCCACATGTGGGAGTGACACACGGTGGTACGGGCCGATATGGCAACTGGCGACCGTCGAAAACACCGCAAAAGCAAGTGCTGGAGGAAAGACAATTCACGGGAGCACTCGTCACCAGCCCAGTACTACCCTCCATGTCGAACAGTAAACCGCGACTCCCATTTGAACGCCGCTAGCTGCCAGGGCAGTGGAGAAGCCGTGAGGCCGCCCCACAGCAGCGCCAGGCCGGCGCGAGCTACACCGTCGCGAGGCCGGCGCGAGCTACACCGGCGCGAGGCCGGCGCGAGCTACACCTAGCCGAGTGCTTACATCGTCCACTGCCTACTGCGTACGTGTGTACACACGTATTCTGCGTGCGTGCGGCGGCGACGACGACGTTCGCGAGGAGCTAAGGATATAACTCCAAAAAATGTAATTAAAATTATCTGTGGCCGGACCATATGTGACGCCAACGAGGCATCCGAAGGCACTCTTCTGTGGCCACATAAATTACCAGCCTAGTGTAATGCGGCTGCAAGAGCGGACCGGCTACCCGCAAAAAAAAAAAAAAAAAAAAAAAAAAAAAAAAAAAAAAAAAAAAAAATATTCATAAGATAAATGTTAAATTAATTACAAGAAATCGTGGTGTGTAAGCAGCTAACTACTGGGCAAATCGACAACCACAACAAGTTTTGCTACCAGCGGAATATCTGATCACTGCAGAATATTAACCCATTTCAGGCTGTGTTTTAATTAATTTTAGGTGGGCCGATCCCGGCGGTACTGCAATGCCGGGCCAACCCGCGACAGAGGTGGAGCAAGCCCCTAGCACTCCGTCATGAGCCAAAAATGAGTTTAATATTCTGGTCCTGCGATGCAGGACGTATCAGATATTAAGCTGATAAGAACAGATACTACACTTTTTTTTTTTTTTTTTTTTTTTTTTTTTTTTTTTTTTTTTTTTTACTTTCCTACAGCCCTACCTTGTCCTCTCCAAAAATGCTGCCATCCTAGAGTGTCGACGCAGCACGCACAGGGTGCATTGAGTAGCAAGACTTGTTGCCAGGAACGAAATTAAAAGCGAGGGGCATACTCTGCTATGCCGCAGTGGGCGACGACACTTGACTCAGAAAGACACCTCGCTCTGCAGGTGTGAAGAAATAGTGAGTTGAGAACCAAAAGGGAAGAAAGAAAGAAAGATAGAAATGAAAGGAAATTAAAAACAGGGACGGCAGCACACACAAGTGAAAATGAAACTGGCGAGATAATCCCATCGCCTAGAGAATTAACTAAGGAATAAGCTTCTAAGATTGATTGCGTGATTCCTATTTTTCCAATAAAGTTTTTGCAATAATTGTTCCAATTGCGAATCTGGGGTGAGTCAAGTCAGAGATTGGTGCAAAAAAACCAGGGGCAATCCTAGGCAATGCCTGGACAAGGCGCCCTAGGCAACCTGGAACACCGTTTGATATCCATGGATCATTGCAACTTTCAAATACCGGGCAAAAGTGGTCGTATAGTTTCGAGCAGATTCCGCCACGCGATGCTGGCTCCACAGGTAGTCCATGAAAGAGACAGCATCGGCGAGGGAAAGGTCGTAGATCGTGAAAATGGTGTGGCCCAAGAGCCACACCATTGCGTTACGTCTTGGTCGGGGGTGTGTTTGAAGATCAGGTGTAAGGAACCAGTCTGTGGACACATTTGCTGGCGTCGTCCCACCGATCAGCGCTATGAGCACACGTGCAAGGGCCCACACTTCTGTGACGTGGGGGCAGAGGAGGCGATGCTCCCTGGTGTCAACGTCACCACAGCGGCCGCAAGCAGCCGAGGGTCGTAGGCGGATGGCCGCCAGGCGATGGTTAGTGGGGATTAAATTGTTGACTACACGGTACCATAGCGCCGAAACTGCGGTGGGAAGGGCTGAGTTGTTAATATTAGCCCAAACTTGGCGCCAGATGACCGACGGTCGTCTGTCCTCTAATTTATGTGGCGTGGGCTGGCCTCGGAGTGCCTGGTAAAGGCGCTTCGACGTGCGTGCCTTGTCAGTGGCCACTGTGAGGACATAACTGCGGTGGAAGTAATAGTCTCTGACCGTCGTCAGCCGGAACGGAATATGCGTCAAACAGACCGGTGCACGCGCCGAGTGTGGACGATAACGGTCGAAGAGGACCGCTGTAGTCCCACCGGGGTCGGCTTCGCGCAAAGCGGTGACACGGTGTATCAGAAGGGCCGCACATTTCCGGGAAAAGTCAATGAGGCCGAGGCCGCCATCGGGCTTCGGCAGCGTACAGGTCAGCGCATCAACCTTGAACAGCGCATGCCGCCACAAGAGCCAGTATACTGCTTGCGAGATGGCTCGGCCGATCTGCTTCGGCAGCGTAAGGAGTTGGGCGACATACCATGCCCGTGAGAGGAGATAACCATTAATCAGCTGGATGCGTTGATGGAGGTCGAGCCGTCGATCAGCGTGGCTCACGCAAAGGCCCCTGATGCGTGTGAGAAGCCGCCGCCACGTGAGGGTTAACATACGCTGCGGACAGGCAGTCACCTCAAGACCCAAGATGCGCTGTTCCCCCACAACGCGGTACCAGGGGCGTTCGACGGTCAATGATCGTGGCCCTAGCGGAAGCAACACGGTCTTGTTGGGATTTAACTGAGCACCGGAGGCCCGTTCATAAACGTCGAGAACGCGGCGAACGGAATCGATGTCCCTGGCGTTAGCAACGAACACACCAACGTCATCGGCGTAGGCTGCACAGCGGAAGGTGACGCCTGGGAGAGCGACACCGTCGACCAACCGGCCAATGTCACGCAGCAAGGGGTCCAGCGCCAAGGCAAACAAATACATCGACAAGGGACACCCCTGTCGAACTGACCGCCTGATGGGAATGGGGCGCGACCGGCAACCGTTCACCACGATAGTGGAATTCGCCCCATCCAAGAAGTGCCGGGTGATGCGTATGAAGCGCTCCCCAAAACCCATCCGCGACATAACGCCCAGCAGGTAAGGGTGCGAGACCCTGTCAAAGGCACCGGCGAAGTCCAAGGAAAGAATGGCAGCCGGAGTGCGAGTGTCAGCGGTGAGGAAGACAACATCGCGGTACAGGGAAGCGGCGGTGAAGATGTTCCGACGCGAAACGCCACAGGATTGAGTGGGGCAAAGTACCTTAGTCATCGCCTGTTTGAGACGAGAGGCCACGCATCGTGCCACCAACTTATAGTCAGTGTTAAGGACAGTGATAGGACGCAGGTCTTGAGCTCGGCAGTGACCAGTCACCTTTGGAATAAGGGCAATACGTCCAGATAAAAAGTCGGCGGGTAAGTCGCATCCAGCAAAAATCTCCTCGCACATTGTGCAGAAACGGTCGCCGAGCAGGTCCCAAAATTGTTGGTAGAACTCATAAGGGAGACCGTCGGGGCCAGGTGACTTGCGTCCCGGACAGGCACGGAGGACAGATGTGAGGTCAGCGAGTGTCAGGGGCTCGGTTAAAGAGTCGCGGTCATGATGATCCAAAGAAGTTGGCACCCCACTGACAAGTGCACGTTGGGCGGCGACGTCGACCTCAACATCCTGGAAGAGGTGCGTGAAATGGTCCGTCAGGTGTTGGAGGACGTCACGGTTGTCCGTGATACGCGCACCATCGTCTGTCTTAAGGCGCAGAATGGTGTTCTTCTTGGCACGAGTTCGTTCAGAGGCAAGGTGATAAATGGATGGCTCCTCGCCTTCAATCAGGGATGCAGAACGACACCGCACCACCATACCGTCGGCTTTCTCCCGAGAGAAGCGAAGGATTTGCGCCTTAATTTTGTTGAGGCGCAAGTGGAGCTGATCGTACCTGTCAGCAGGAAGAGTCAGGGCGTCAGTGAGACACTGCTGATAGAAGGCCAACGTGCTACGTTTCCAGTGGGCGACGTCGCGACTATATTGCCGGATAACACGTCGCAGCCGGGGCTTCGCACAACGGAGCCACCAAACCACCGTGGTAGGGTACCGGGAAGTGTCCACGAGACAATCCTGCCACGTTTTCGTGACGAGAGCACGAAGTTCGGGCAGGGATAGATGAAGGGTATTCATCTCCCAAGAGGTGCCACGAGGAACCGGGACGGGACCCGCGATACGCAAGGAACACGAGTACGCACAGTGGTCACTAAAGGCCACGGGTATGACTTGGACGGCACAAAGGGCGGGAGTCAAATCAGCCGAGACATAAACACGATCAATACGGCTGGCTCCAGTGGGATAGATGTGGGTAAATTGCGTGTAGGCGGGATGGAAGTGGCGCCACGTGTCAGTAAGGTCAGCCGCCTGAAGGAGTGAAGCGAGCGCTTCACACCGCATAGGCGTCGGGACCTGGTCAACTCCGGCTACCACACAGTTGAAGTCTCCGCCAAAGACGATAGGGCGACGAGCTGCTAAGAAAGGGGGGAGATCAGACTGAAAAAGTGTTGTTCTATCATGCCTGTGGTTAGCACCTGAAGGAGCATAGACATTTAGAAAAAGGACATCTTGAAGGATACATGCAAGGACGCGACCGTTGGGTAGCGTGGTAACATGGGATGGAGTGAATTCTGATCGGTAGAGCAAAGCAGTACCCCGCCGGGCGTCAGGGTCGATGTTATACAGTGCCTCATAACCAACCAGGTCAGATAGAAAAGGGGCACAAACCTCCTGGAGAAATACCACATCAAACGCACCAAGGCGGAGAAAGTCCTTCAGAGATCGAAGTTTGACCGGGTTGGAGATGGAGTTAATGTTGACCGTTAAAAGGGAGAGGGCTCCCGGCGGACGGTCAAAGGCAGGCATGGGAGAGCAACACAGAGTAGACAACGGCAGATAGGGTCACGGCCGTAGGGAAGCAGGTGTGGAAACATCCACACCAGAACCCAGCGATATCACCCCGGATGTGAGAAACAAATACCAAGCAGCTCATGTGGGGAAAGGCCCACTCAATCACGCATGTCATCGCCCTCGTCGTCAGCCCAGTTCAGGCCCCCCCCATCGGCAGGATAGTCTGAGCCAGGCGGCGCAGACGGGTCGGACACAGAAGGATGTGAAAGGGTACGAGTACGCTGCATTGGCTGGTCGCTACCCTGCTCATGTTTTCGTTTTGCAGGGATCGCTCCCCGATCTCGCGAGGAACTGATAAGAGCCTCTAGTTGCCGAGCAGTTTGCCGCATACCGCCCGAGCGGTCAGCGGAAACAGAGCGGGAAACTGAGGAGGCCTGAGAGTCAGCCTCACTGCCGCTCTCAGGGGGACGTAAACCGTCCGCCTCCTCCGCCGGCTGGTCCGGGCTCGCCTTCTTGCGCCGATGACGGCGGCGGGGGGACTTAGCGTCATCTGCCGGGACGGGTGGGGGAGGAAGAACGACCTCCATCTGTTCGACAGCGACCACATCACTCGCCATAGCAGGCACATCAGACGCCGCCGGCGGTACCGCCACAACGGGCGTCTGGTCCGGGGCGGGTCCGTCAACCGGTGCACTGGGTGCCGGTTGCACTGCTTCTGGCGGGGGTGACACGTCAGTTCGCTCAGCGGGACGGTGGGCAGCGCCCGCCACTACCTCGCTGAGGAGAGGCACAAGGTCGGTACCAGCAGTGCGTTCCCGCGGCAGTTGCACAGGACGCCGGCGCGGGCAATCCACGCGGAGATGCTCCGTCGATTGACAAAGGGAGCAAGTCTGCGGTTGCCCAATATAGGTGACCTGGGCCCTGGTACTCGCAACATTGATATACGACGGGATGTGCTGGCGGAGGTCCATGCGGACACTACGAACGCCGCTGTTGCCCTGGAAACGGTAGGCACTGCCCCACCTCTCATTCGTGATGCTGAGCACCGTGCCATACCGCGACAGGACACGGCCGATTACGTCATTGGGACACTCAGGGGGTACGTTAAATACCCGCACAGTCCGTATCCCAAAGCCAGATGGCACTATATGCACTGTTCCGACAGTTCCATCGAAGTAGCGGAACGGATGTTCGCCCGCGAGTGCCAGGCCATACTTTTCGTATTTCTCTTGGTCGAGAAATTTCACGAATAACGAGAATAAGACAAAATCCAGTTGAAAGGTGTCGACGTCATTTTCCGGTACTTTCAGATCACCAAATATCCATTCCTGTATTTCAAAGGCCGTAGGCCGTCTCGCTGCTCTGTCGAATACGCATTGAATGCTGTTCGACCGGTTCGACATATTCACCGCAAAAATATCAACGCTGGAAAAAGCAAGAACAAACGAAACGACCACGAAACGCGACTCGCGACCCGCTACAGAGCACAACGGACCGCTCCGACCGCGGGGTGCTTCTTAGCCAAAAGGCCGAGAAGCGATAAGGAAAAACCGCAGCCGAAGGGCCTAAATGCTTGCAGCGTGTGCGCTCCACATGTGGGAGTGACACACGGTGGTACGGGCCGATATGGCAACTGGCGACCGTCGAAAACACCGCAAAAGCAAGTGCTGGAGGAAAGACAATTCACGGGAGCACTCGTCACCAGCCCAGTACTACCCTCCATGTCGAACAGTAAACCGCGACTCCCATTTGAACGCCGCTAGCTGCCAGGGCAGTGGAGAAGCCGTGAGGCCGCCCCACAGCAGCGCCAGGCCGGCGCGAGCTACACCGTCGCGAGGCCGGCGCGAGCTACACCGGCGCGAGGCCGGCGCGAGCTACACCTAGCCGAGTGCTTACATCGTCCACTGCCTACTGCGTACGTGTGTACACACGTATTCTGCGTGCGTGCGGCGGCGACGACGACGTTCGCGAGGAGCTAAGGATATAACTCCAAAAAATGTAATTAAAATTATCTGTGGCCGGACCATATGTGACGCCAACGAGGCATCCGAAGGCACTCTTCTGTGGCCACATAAATTACCAGCCTAGTGTAATGCGGCTGCAAGAGCGGACCGGCTACCCGCAAAAAAAAAAAAAAAAAAAAAAAAAAAAAAAAAAAAAAAAAAAAAATATTCATAAGATAAATGTTAAATTAATTACAAGAAATCGTGGTGTGTAAGCAGCTAACTACTGGGCAAATCGACAACCACAACAAGTTTTGCTACCAGCGGAATATCTGATCACTGCAGAATATTAACCCATTTCAGGCTGTGTTTTAATTAATTTTAGGTGGGCCGATCCCGGCGGTACTGCAATGCCGGGCCAACCCGCGACAGAGGTGGAGCAAGCCC
>NW_025728723.1:37500-42500 GCF_021461385.2 Schistocerca piceifrons
GTTCGCGAGGAGCTAAGGATATAACTCCAAAAAATGTAATTAAAATTATCTGTGGCCGGACCATATGTGACGCCAACGAGGCATCCGAAGGCACTCTTCTGTGGCCACATAAATTACCAGCCTAGTGTAATGCGGCTGCAAGAGCGGACCGGCTACCCGCAAAAAAAAAAAAAAAAAAAAAAAAAAAAAAAAAAAAAAAAAAAAAATATTCATAAGATAAATGTTAAATTAATTACAAGAAATCGTGGTGTGTAAGCAGCTAACTACTGGGCAAATCGACAACCACAACAAGTTTTGCTACCAGCGGAATATCTGATCACTGCAGAATATTAACCCATTTCAGGCTGTGTTTTAATTAATTTTAGGTGGGCCGATCCCGGCGGTACTGCAATGCCGGGCCAACCCGCGACAGAGGTGGAGCAAGCCCCTAGCACTCCGTCATGAGCCAAAAATGAGTTTAATATTCTGGTCCTGCGATGCAGGACGTATCAGATATTAAGCTGATAAGAACAGATACTACACTTTGATCTTAGCCAAAAGGCCGAGAAGCGATAAGGAAAAACCTTTTTTTTTTTTTTTCTTTATTGTTATTTGGACACCCCATACAAGGTGGGCTGGCAGCGGAACAGTGTACTCCGCTCTTCAGCCATAAGCAGTACAATAAAAAAAAGAAAGGGAGACAGACAAGTAACAGAATGGCGGTTTAAAAAACAGGAGATACAATAATTAAAAAACATGAAGCCGTTCACACTTGACGAAACAAACAAGAAAAACCGTCGGCACTGGGCACAAACACTGACGAGGTAGATGACACACGTGAACGAAGGAGCGTGGACGGCGAAAAACACTGAGGCACAGACACGACGGCACAGACACTAAACCGAGGGCGACGATCTCCGGCGCGCGAAAGTTCACGATGCGTGTGCGAGTCCGGGGACCTGCCAAGAGAGGAGGAGGAGGAGGAGGAGGAGGAGGGGGAGTGGGAAAGCGAGAGGGGAGAGCAGGGACGCCACGGGCAGGGGAAAGAGGGGGGAGAGAGGAAGGGGGAGGGGAAGCCCGGAAGAAGAGGGGTGGAGGGAGGGGACGGGGGAAAAGGAAAGAGAAGGGAAGGGAAGAGAAAGGAGGGAGGGTGCCGAAGGGAAAGGACACCAGGAGGGAGGGGGGCAGGGTCAAAGTTGATAGGAGGGGTAGATGGAGGGGACGAGGACATCATCAGGGAGAGGGAGCTGGCGGAAACCACCTTGGGAGAGGGTAAGGAGGGTGGAGAGATGGAGACCGGGTGGGACATGGGAGTACAGGCGCGGCAGCGGACGGGGGTGGGAGAGGATCGGGGAGACGAGCGGGTGAGGAGGATCGAGTTTACGGGAGGTGTATAGGATTCGTATCCTTTCGAGGAAGAGGAGGAGGTGGGGGAAGGGGATAAGGTCATACAGGATCCGCGTGGGGGAAGGGAGACGGATGCGATAGGCAAGGCGGAGAGCATGGCGTTCAAGGATTTGGAGGGATTTATAAAAGGAAGGGGGGGCGGAGATCCAGGCTGGATGGGCGTAACAGAGGATAGGGCGGATGAGGGACTTATAGGTGTGGAGGATGGTGGAGGGGTCCAGACCCCACGTTCGGCCGGAAAGGAGCTTGAGGAGACGGAGTCGGGAACGTGCCTTGGCTTGGATTGTCTGGAGATGGGGAGTCCAGGAGAGGCGACGGTCGAGGGTGACGCCAAGGTACTTAAGGGTGGGGGTGAGAGCGATGGGACGGCCATAAACGGTGAGATAGAAATCAAGGAGGCGGAAGGAGGGAGTGGTTTTGCCTACAATGATCGCCTGGGTTTTGGAAGGATTGACCTTGAGCAACCACTGGTTGCACCAAGCGGTGAACCGGTCAAGATGGGATTGGAGAAGGTGTTGGGAGCGTTGCAGGGTGGGGGCAAGGGCAAGGAAGGCGGTGTCATCGGCAAACTGGAGAAGGTGGACAGGGGGTGACGGCGGCGGCATGTCCGCCGTGTACAACAAGTACAGAAGGGGGGAGAGGACGGAGCCTTGGGGCACACCGGCGGAGGGGAAAAAGGTGTAGGAATCGGTGTTATGGATGGTGACATGGGAAGGACGGCGGGAGAGAAAGGAACCGATCAGACGAACGTAGTTAATGGGAAGGGCGAAGGTTTGGAGCTTGAAGAGGAGACCGGAATGCCATACGCGGTCATATGCGCGTTCGAGGTCAAGAGAGAGGAAGATTGCGGAGCGACGGGAATTGAGCTGTTCGGAAAGGAGATGAGTGAGGTGAAGGAGAAGATCATCGGAAGAGAAGGATGGCCGAAAGCCACACTGGGTAACGGGGAGGAGGCGGTGCTGGCGGAGGTGCTGGTGGATGCGGCAGGTGAGGATAGATTCCAGGACCTTGCTGAAGACCGAGGTAAGGCTGATGGGACGGTAGGAGGAGACGGCGGACGGCGGTTTGCCAGGTTTGAGGAACATGAGGATACGGGAGGTTTTCCACAGGTCGGGGTAGTAACCGGTGGACAGGACTACATTGTAGAGCCTGGCCAGGGTGGAGAGGAAAGAGACAGGAGCTTCACGAAGGTGACGGTAGGTGACACGATCGTGACCAGGAGCGGTGTTGCGTTTTGTGCGGAGTGTATCAATGAGATCCTGTGTAGTGATAGGGGTATTGAGTTCCGTGTGTGTAATGTTGTCCAAGGACTGGAAACCAGGAGCGAGGGGAGGGACAGAGGTGTCAGTTCGATCGCGGATATCCGGGAAGAGGGAGTAATCGAACTGAGGATCATCGGGGATGGAGAAAACATCGGAGAGGTAGGAGGCAAAGTGATTGGCCTTACTAAGGGCGTCAGGGAAGGGGTGGTCATCGTGGAGAAGAGGATAGTAGGGGGAGGGTTTAGTTCCGGTAAGGCGACGGAAGGCCGACCAGAACTTGGACGAGTTGATTGGTAGGGTTTCATTCAAACGGGTGCATGTCTGTCGCCAGTCCCGGCGTTTCTTAGCCGCGAGCAAATTACGAACGTGTCGCTGGAGTTGCCGGTGGCGTCGTAGTGTGTCCGGGTCACGCGTGCGGAGGAAGGCACGGTAGAGACGACGGGATTCACGGAGGAGGAGAACGGCCTGCGGGGGTAAGGTAGGACGGTGGGGGTGGATGGCGACAGTAGGAACGTGGGCCTCCACGGCCTCAGACAAGGTCTGCTGGAGAAAGGAGGCGGCATGGGTGACATCATCGGGACGGCGGTAGGCGAGAGGGTGGCTATCGACCTGAGTGGAGAGGGTATCCCGGTAGGCATTCCAGTCGGCACGGGAATAGTCATGGATGTACTTAGGGGGAGGGTCATGACGAGGGTCAGGGCGGGGGCGACGGCCGTCTGAAACGGTGAGGAGGACAGGGAGATGGTCGCTACCAATAGGCTCCAGGACATCCACCGTAATGCGACCAAGGAGGTTGGGGGAGGAGAGGATAACATCGGGAGTGGAGTTGGATTCGGGACGAGTGTGCTGGGGGATGGGGATGAGGTCGCCTTGAAGGGAGGAGAGGAACCGATGCCACCGCCGTAACTGGGCAGCGGAGCGACTATGGATGTTGAGGTCAGCGGCGATCACATAGGAGGAGAAGGTACGGTCGATGTGGGAGAGGAAGTCGAAAGGAAGAGGGGCGTTGGGGCGGACATAGATGGTGGCACAGGTAATGGTAAGGCCGGGGAAGAAGAGACTAAGGATCAGGTGTTCGGTGGGGTCGGGAAGGAGAGGCTGGAGCCGAACGGGGATCTGGCGGTGGTGGCCAATGGCAACTCCGCCACGCGCAACTGGGAGGGGATTATCGGAGCGGTGGAGGAGATAGGGGGAGGTGTGGATGGAGTGGTGGGGTTGGAGGAAGGTTTCGTTGAGGAGGAAGGCATCCACACGGTGGGTAGCAAGGGTGTGCAGGAAGAGGTTCTTGTTGGCGGGAAGGGAGCGGATATTGTTGAAAAGGATACGATGCTGTCGCGCCATGATAAGGACTTATACGAGGGTGTCAAGGCGGGAGAAGGTGAAATGGGCCTGGTTATTGGAAAAGGTGGCGTACATTTTAAGGTGGAATATGGAACGGGCGGCGAGGGAGATCTGTTGGAGGGTGTGGGGGCGCTGAAAGGGATGGACGTTTTGGAGGACAACGGTGAGGAACCTGATGATGTCCTCAGCAGTGGGAGGGGGACGAAGGGAATTGCCAGGAGGGGTGGGGGCGTCCAGGGGACGGACAGGGACGGTGAGTTCAGGGGTGGTGGGAGGGGGCCGGGCTTTACACTTTTGGGAGTAGGTAGGGTGGGGGAGGCTGCAGGTATTACAGGAGGGAGGGGATTGGAGGTTGGGGCACTGCCGGAGGAAGTGCGCTTGGCGACAATGCGGGCATGTGGGGGCCTCGCGGCACTCGGCTGTTGTGTGTGCATTGTAGCGCAGACATCTCTGGCAGCGCAGGGATTGAGGGGGGGAACGGGAGGGGTCGACTTTGTACCGCTGATTGAAGAGGAGGGCACCCTCCTTCAGGAGACGGTCAATGGAGGGGGCGTCCTCAGAGAACACCCGCATAAGGCGGGTGGGGCCGGTCGCGTTAAAAATGCGGCGGACTGCCCGCACCTCCAGGGTGGGATGGGCCTTCAGCTCCGCCAACACCTCCTCCTCCGTGATCGACGGACTAAGCCGAGTGATCACGGCGGTGAGGGTCGGCGGGCGACGCGGGGGTTGGGGTTGGCGGGTAGGAGATGGGGAGGGAGCAGGGGTGAGGGAGGCGTTAGGGCCAAAACGGGTGATGGGGAGGCGGGAGAGGATGTCAGTATGGAGGGTTGGGCTGGGGGAGGAGATGAGAACGGAATCCCGTCTGGGAGTAAGGAGAGAGATGGGGGCGCCAGGGAAATGTTGGCGGAGGAGGAGGGAGAGATTCCGGGCCTCGAGGAATGAAGGATCGGGACGGGACAGGAGATATTTGTAGAGACCGGGTGGGGAGGAGGAGGAGGAGGAGGAGGAGGA
>NW_025728723.1:52500-57500 GCF_021461385.2 Schistocerca piceifrons
AGCGACTGCTGTCGCGAGGCGGTTGAGGACCGCGTTGTGACGATACTGCAGGGCTGCTGAGTGCACCATGCACGCGTTAATCACGTGCGGGAGCGTCTCGTTGTTGTGGCCACAGCGTCGGCAGGCTTTGTTGTTGTTTGCCCGCCCATCAAAGCGGCGACAACCGTTCAGAGGCACGACTCCGAGCCTGGCGCGATGGATAAAGCGCCAGTCTGCGAAGCGGGTGTATTTGCCTCCCGCTATGAAGTGGTTGGACGCTGTGGACTCCCTGGTGCACTCGAACACCTTCCCCTGGTCCGGTTTCCTGAGTAGGATGTGGCGCAGGCGCTGTCTCAGACACTCGCGGAGCGTCCGCGAGAGAAGACGTTTGGCGTCCCCTCCCACCCGGACATGCTCGACGCCAGTGTTGACGATGCGTCCCACGCTGTCATCATCGTGCTGCGGTCCATCGCCGCCATCTTCGAGGTGTCGTGTAGTCCCGGTCGCCGTCGCCTCCGTGGCCGGCTGCGTCACCCCTCCGATGCCGCCGTGTTCCGCGTCGTCAGCGATGGCGGGCCGGCCGCCGACCTCCACCTGCAACTCGGAAAGCAGTTCACTCCAGCGCCAGGTGACGCCACGCGGCGCTAGGCGCCTTGTGGCGTTCCTGACGCGCGTCCACAGTGACTGGATGTCACCACCGTCGCGTGCGAGGTCACCCTCAGTGCTGCCGCTAAGGTAGGTGGCCAAGTCGGAACGACTCGGCTCCCTCCCCAGTCGGCGGCGCGCGGCCGTAGATAGAGTGGCCCAGGCGATGTCTCGGACGGTGGCGTCGTCGCAGTGCAGCATGCGGAAGCCGTGGACGATCGTCGAGATGTCCGCAGCGTCCGCGAGCGGCGTCAGGCCGCATCCTCCCTCTCCCAGCGCGAGGTAGAGCTGTTCAGTGGACGCACGCTGTGGGAGGAACAGCCAAGATTTGACAGCCGCTTTCACTGCCTTGTCGAGTGCAGATAGCGGCCCCTTGCGTACCGCTCCGCCCCGCATGACAAAGTCAAGCCTAGGGAGGAGGAAGACACGCACAGCGTCAATCTTCTGCCAGGGAGCCAGCAGGGAAGCGTCCAGGTGCTGCAAGTCGCGTCGAATTGCCGCGATCGCATCCGTTGGCGTCTGCGTGACTTTGTACCCGGTGGGGACGCCAAGATGGAGGTAGGCGTCACCCGCACCGAGCACGGCTGGTTCTCCCCCTTGCAGGGCGAATACCGAGCCTAGTGTCTGCCGACGGCGGATGTGAAGCGTGGCACACTTCGACGGCTTGAAGGTAAGCCCGGCCCACGTCGCCGCCTCACCCACAACATTGAGGAGCGTCTGCATCGCCTCTGAATCCCGCGCCAGAAGCACGATATCGTCCGCATACGCCAGTGCACTCACACTGACGCCGCTAAGCGGAATACCACACTCATTTCTGAGCGAGGTTGCGGCGCGAAGTACCGGCTCGAGCGCGAGATTAAAGACGATGGGCGACAGTGGACAGCCCTGCTTGACGCCCGCCTGGATCTCTATCTCCTCCGTTAGTCCGTCAGATGTACGGACGCGGGTGGAGCAACCATCGTACATATCGGCAATTAGCTGATGCAATTGCTCTGGTAGTCCCATCCTGCTCAGTACTCCAAGGAGGTGAGCGTGAGGCACTGAACCGAAAGCATTCGCTAGATCAAGCCAAGCAAAGCATGCTTGGCCTCCCCTGCGCCTTGCATCATCAATTGCCGTCTGCACAATGAAGTTGTGCTCGTAGCAGCCTTCAAACGTGCGGAAGCCCTTCTGTTCCGGGGAGAGCAGGTTCAACCGCTCCGCCCAGAGAGAAGTGCGGTCCGCAACGATTGCAGCAAAGAGCTTAGAGATAGTAGAGCTCAATGCTAAAGGCCGCCAGTTTGTCACGTCCGAGACGTCCCCTTTCTTATGGATGAGGACGGTAGTGGATATTTTCCACTGCACCGGAGTCTTCCGCTCATTCCAGCAGCGCGAGAAGATCTTAGCTAGCACGTGGCAGCCAGGATCCTCACGTCGCAAGTCCGAGTACGTGACTCCGTCTGCCCCAGGAGCAGTATTGCTCGCCTTCTGGAGCCGCTGTTGCACCTCTGAAGGTGTGATCGGCAGCAGGACCTCCTCGCTGACATCAGGAGGCGTGGTGGCGGCAAAGTCCGGGACAGCAGCTGGTGCATCTGCAACAGAAAAGTCAGATTTAGCGTAGATCTTCTTAAAGTGCTCCGTGAGCACGTTGCCATCGATTTGGCAGTACGGTGACGTCTCGCCAAGGACGCGCTGCATCGCCTTGCGCCGGTCCGCGCGGTACAGCTTCTGAATCTCAGACGCTGCATTCGCGTCGTACCGACGCTCGGCGGCCGCCGCGCGCCGTGCGCCACGTCCACCGCGCCGCCCACCGCGGCCGCGTGTAGGGGCAGGGGGAGGGGGATTGGCAGCAGCGTCGGCGCGGCCCTGGCCGCGGTGCGCTGCTGCTGGTGGCCCATCCTGTCGACCTCCGGCTGCCTGGCGTTGTGGCTTCGTCTCGGCTATCTCGGAGATGAAGTCCTCGACGACCGCGACGAATGCGTCCCACGGTTGGTTGTGGACGCTCTCCAGGGCCGCCAGCCAGCGCCGCTGCCTCTCCGTTAGCCGAGTGTCGGCCGGGGGAGGGGGGGGCGGAGCTGCCTCAGTTGCGCCCTGTTCGGAGGGTACAGGGGGGCCTGTCAGGTCTGGTGTAGGACGGGAGCCTTGCGGCGGGAGGTTGGGACTGGGCCGGTTGTTACGGCGTCGGCGTCTCCTCTTCTTGCTGCCAGTTCTCGGAGACGCAGCTGCAGTCCCTCCGTTCACGTCGCGCCGCTCCGTCGTCTGCGTCGGTGGTGGTGCCGTGCTGCCATCTGGCGTGGGCCGCTCAGTGCTGCTCTCGATCGCCGCGCTGGTGACAGGTGGCGCAGCGGTAGCAGCAGGGGCCGGTGTAGCTTGCGCCGGCCTGGCGCTCGGGTCGGGCGCACCGCGGCTGGTGTTCGCCGCGCCGCCAACAGATGGCCCGGCGGTCGCCGGCGGCCCGCCGCCGGCGCGAGAAACACGGGGTGTAGCTCGCGCCGGCTGACCGGACGCGCCGGCTCGCCCCGGACCGCTGTTACGCGGACTGGGTGCCCGACGATCGCTACCAGATGGCGCAGTGGTCGTAGGGGTGGCCGGTGTAGCCCGCGCCGGCCGGGCGTCTCGAGGTGTAGCTCGCGCCGGCCTGGCGCTCGGGCCCAGCGCACTGCGGCTGTTGTTCGCCGCGCCGCCAACAGATGGCCCAGCGGTCGCCCGCGCCCTGCCGCCGGCGCGAGATACACGAGGTGTAGCTCGCGCCGGCCGCCCAGGCGCGTTGGCTCGCGCCGGGCCGCTGTTACGCGGACTGGGCGGAATGATGCGCCGTCGGTCCGGGGGCGGTGGTCTGCGTCCTGCAGCACGGCGTCTGTCCCTCCGTGGGGTGACTACGTGCCACTCATGATCTGCAACAGGAGCTTTTGAGTTAATAGCACTCCCTGCCTGAGCGGAGACGGAGTGACGGGCGTCACTCGACGTAACCGCCGGCAGGGCAGAGGAGACGCGGCGCGTGTACGTCTGCGACCGCACAAGCACCACACCATCCGGTGCATCCGCCGGGCGCGCGGCCTTTGGTGCGTCAACCGGCGGCGCGGCTGCGCCGTGAATGACAGCACCAACGGTCGCGGCGAGCGAGGCAGCCTGCCTGCCACTGCCCACCCGCACCGCAGAGCCACCTGTTGGCGGCGTAGCGAATGCGGGCGGCAGTCCCAGGCCAGTACCCACGCTCCCGACAGATGGCGGGCGGGAGGCGCCTGCGGCAGCCGCACGACGTGGCCAGCGTACGCCACTGGGCGCAGTGGCCGGCGCGGGCGGCGGCGAGCCGCGGCCCATGCCGGACACAGCGCCTCTGGCCGGAGCGACGCGTTCGGCGGCAGGCGTCAGCAGCGTGCTGCCTTCACCTCCCGAACTTGCGCTCGGCACTCGTGGCGACGCGGTTGACGTCGCGGAGCGTGTCGGCAGGGGGATGCCAGACCTCCTCGGCGTGCGCACACAGAGTACACACGACGCGGGGGTGGCAACCACCGCCGTCCTGGGCGTCGCAGACGCCTGCACACTCACACAGGGTGAGGGCAAGGCAGCCTGTGATCCCACCACGCTGCTGCGGGTCAGGACCGCCGCGTAAGTTAATCCTAAGTCCAGCCGGTCTGTCCTACTAGCTTCGGGGACCGGACTGGGCTGTGGCCATAGCCCCTCTCTATTATCTAAGGCTAGGCGGCCTATGGTACTAGCTTCCCGAGCCGCTTTCGCCTGTGGCTTTCGCCCCGCACTAACTAAGGACGAAGGGCCTGTCCTACTAGCTTCGGGGGCCCTCGCCTGTGACCTCCCGCCGGCCGACCTCTCTGAGTGCCCCAGAGAGCCAGACACGGCATCGTGTCCCATACTCACTCTCCCCCGACTGGCAGCGCCGGGGGTTGCGGAGTCTGCATTGCAGAGCCGCTGGTGTAGCCGCAGCGTCTTCAGCCGCGGGTCGCGTCGGCCGCAAAACTGGCACTCGAAAACGGGAACCGTTTCCGGGTCGTGCAGCCTCCTGTAATGGCGGAGAAGGGCCGAGTGGTCCTTGTACTCCCCAAAAGTAGGTCTCCCGGCAGCCTTGGTGACGAAGCAGATCCGGCAGCGGAAGACCTCCGCCGGCAGCGTCACCACAAGCTCCATTGTCCAGGTCGCGGACCTGAAACAGGAGAATAAGCGCGACCGCTTCCCGGTGCAGTAATCAGTCCATATGAGCTCACATTAAGCTGATAAGAACAGATACTACACTTTGATCTTAGCCAAAAGGCCGAGAAGCGATAAGGAAAAACCGCAGCCGAAGGGCCTAAATGCTTGCAGCGTGTGCGCTCCACATGTGGGAGTGACACACGGTGGTACGGGCCGATATGGCAACTGGCGACCGTCGAAAACACCGCAAA
>NW_025728723.1:67500-115000 GCF_021461385.2 Schistocerca piceifrons
CTCCCTGGTGCACTCGAACACCTTCCCCTGGTCCGGTTTCCTGAGTAGGATGTGGCGCAGGCGCTGTCTCAGACACTCGCGGAGCGTCCGCGAGAGAAGACGTTTGGCGTCCCCTCCCACCCGGACATGCTCGACGCCAGTGTTGACGATGCGTCCCACGCTGTCATCATCGTGCTGCGGTCCATCGCCGCCATCTTCGAGGTGTCGTGTAGTCCCGGTCGCCGTCGCCTCCGTGGCCGGCTGCGTCACCCCTCCGATGCCGCCGTGTTCCGCGTCGTCAGCGATGGCGGGCCGGCCGCCGACCTCCACCTGCAACTCGGAAAGCAGTTCACTCCAGCGCCAGGTGACGCCACGCGGCGCTAGGCGCCTTGTGGCGTTCCTGACGCGCGTCCACAGTGACTGGATGTCACCACCGTCGCGTGCGAGGTCACCCTCAGTGCTGCCGCTAAGGTAGGTGGCCAAGTCGGAACGACTCGGCTCCCTCCCCAGTCGGCGGCGCGCGGCCGTAGATAGAGTGGCCCAGGCGATGTCTCGGACGGTGGCGTCGTCGCAGTGCAGCATGCGGAAGCCGTGGACGATCGTCGAGATGTCCGCAGCGTCCGCGAGCGGCGTCAGGCCGCATCCTCCCTCTCCCAGCGCGAGGTAGAGCTGTTCAGTGGACGCACGCTGTGGGAGGAACAGCCAAGATTTGACAGCCGCTTTCACTGCCTTGTCGAGTGCAGATAGCGGCCCCTTGCGTACCGCTCCGCCCCGCATGACAAAGTCAAGCCTAGGGAGGAGGAAGACACGCACAGCGTCAATCTTCTGCCAGGGAGCCAGCAGGGAAGCGTCCAGGTGCTGCAAGTCGCGTCGAATTGCCGCGATCGCATCCGTTGGCGTCTGCGTGACTTTGTACCCGGTGGGGACGCCAAGATGGAGGTAGGCGTCACCCGCACCGAGCACGGCTGGTTCTCCCCCTTGCAGGGCGAATACCGAGCCTAGTGTCTGCCGACGGCGGATGTGAAGCGTGGCACACTTCGACGGCTTGAAGGTAAGCCCGGCCCACGTCGCCGCCTCACCCACAACATTGAGGAGCGTCTGCATCGCCTCTGAATCCCGCGCCAGAAGCACGATATCGTCCGCATACGCCAGTGCACTCACACTGACGCCGCTAAGCGGAATACCACACTCATTTCTGAGCGAGGTTGCGGCGCGAAGTACCGGCTCGAGCGCGAGATTAAAGACGATGGGCGACAGTGGACAGCCCTGCTTGACGCCCGCCTGGATCTCTATCTCCTCCGTTAGTCCGTCAGATGTACGGACGCGGGTGGAGCAACCATCGTACATATCGGCAATTAGCTGATGCAATTGCTCTGGTAGTCCCATCCTGCTCAGTACTCCAAGGAGGTGAGCGTGAGGCACTGAACCGAAAGCATTCGCTAGATCAAGCCAAGCAAAGCATGCTTGGCCTCCCCTGCGCCTTGCATCATCAATTGCCGTCTGCACAATGAAGTTGTGCTCGTAGCAGCCTTCAAACGTGCGGAAGCCCTTCTGTTCCGGGGAGAGCAGGTTCAACCGCTCCGCCCAGAGAGAAGTGCGGTCCGCAACGATTGCAGCAAAGAGCTTAGAGATAGTAGAGCTCAATGCTAAAGGCCGCCAGTTTGTCACGTCCGAGACGTCCCCTTTCTTATGGATGAGGACGGTAGTGGATATTTTCCACTGCACCGGAGTCTTCCGCTCATTCCAGCAGCGCGAGAAGATCTTAGCTAGCACGTGGCAGCCAGGATCCTCACGTCGCAAGTCCGAGTACGTGACTCCGTCTGCCCCAGGAGCAGTATTGCTCGCCTTCTGGAGCCGCTGTTGCACCTCTGAAGGTGTGATCGGCAGCAGGACCTCCTCGCTGACATCAGGAGGCGTGGTGGCGGCAAAGTCCGGGACAGCAGCTGGTGCATCTGCAACAGAAAAGTCAGATTTAGCGTAGATCTTCTTAAAGTGCTCCGTGAGCACGTTGCCATCGATTTGGCAGTACGGTGACGTCTCGCCAAGGACGCGCTGCATCGCCTTGCGCCGGTCCGCGCGGTACAGCTTCTGAATCTCAGACGCTGCATTCGCGTCGTACCGACGCTCGGCGGCCGCCGCGCGCCGTGCGCCACGTCCACCGCGCCGCCCACCGCGGCCGCGTGTAGGGGCAGGGGGAGGGGGATTGGCAGCAGCGTCGGCGCGGCCCTGGCCGCGGTGCGCTGCTGCTGGTGGCCCATCCTGTCGACCTCCGGCTGCCTGGCGTTGTGGCTTCGTCTCGGCTATCTCGGAGATGAAGTCCTCGACGACCGCGACGAATGCGTCCCACGGTTGGTTGTGGACGCTCTCCAGGGCCGCCAGCCAGCGCCGCTGCCTCTCCGTTAGCCGAGTGTCGGCCGGGGGAGGGGGGGGCGGAGCTGCCTCAGTTGCGCCCTGTTCGGAGGGTACAGGGGGGCCTGTCAGGTCTGGTGTAGGACGGGAGCCTTGCGGCGGGAGGTTGGGACTGGGCCGGTTGTTACGGCGTCGGCGTCTCCTCTTCTTGCTGCCAGTTCTCGGAGACGCAGCTGCAGTCCCTCCGTTCACGTCGCGCCGCTCCGTCGTCTGCGTCGGTGGTGGTGCCGTGCTGCCATCTGGCGTGGGCCGCTCAGTGCTGCTCTCGATCGCCGCGCTGGTGACAGGTGGCGCAGCGGTAGCAGCAGGGGCCGGTGTAGCTTGCGCCGGCCTGGCGCTCGGGTCGGGCGCACCGCGGCTGGTGTTCGCCGCGCCGCCAACAGATGGCCCGGCGGTCGCCGGCGGCCCGCCGCCGGCGCGAGAAACACGGGGTGTAGCTCGCGCCGGCTGACCGGACGCGCCGGCTCGCCCCGGACCGCTGTTACGCGGACTGGGTGCCCGACGATCGCTACCAGATGGCGCAGTGGTCGTAGGGGTGGCCGGTGTAGCCCGCGCCGGCCGGGCGTCTCGAGGTGTAGCTCGCGCCGGCCTGGCGCTCGGGCCCAGCGCACTGCGGCTGTTGTTCGCCGCGCCGCCAACAGATGGCCCAGCGGTCGCCCGCGCCCTGCCGCCGGCGCGAGATACACGAGGTGTAGCTCGCGCCGGCCGCCCAGGCGCGTTGGCTCGCGCCGGGCCGCTGTTACGCGGACTGGGCGGAATGATGCGCCGTCGGTCCGGGGGCGGTGGTCTGCGTCCTGCAGCACGGCGTCTGTCCCTCCGTGGGGTGACTACGTGCCACTCATGATCTGCAACAGGAGCTTTTGAGTTAATAGCACTCCCTGCCTGAGCGGAGACGGAGTGACGGGCGTCACTCGACGTAACCGCCGGCAGGGCAGAGGAGACGCGGCGCGTGTACGTCTGCGACCGCACAAGCACCACACCATCCGGTGCATCCGCCGGGCGCGCGGCCTTTGGTGCGTCAACCGGCGGCGCGGCTGCGCCGTGAATGACAGCACCAACGGTCGCGGCGAGCGAGGCAGCCTGCCTGCCACTGCCCACCCGCACCGCAGAGCCACCTGTTGGCGGCGTAGCGAATGCGGGCGGCAGTCCCAGGCCAGTACCCACGCTCCCGACAGATGGCGGGCGGGAGGCGCCTGCGGCAGCCGCACGACGTGGCCAGCGTACGCCACTGGGCGCAGTGGCCGGCGCGGGCGGCGGCGAGCCGCGGCCCATGCCGGACACAGCGCCTCTGGCCGGAGCGACGCGTTCGGCGGCAGGCGTCAGCAGCGTGCTGCCTTCACCTCCCGAACTTGCGCTCGGCACTCGTGGCGACGCGGTTGACGTCGCGGAGCGTGTCGGCAGGGGGATGCCAGACCTCCTCGGCGTGCGCACACAGAGTACACACGACGCGGGGGTGGCAACCACCGCCGTCCTGGGCGTCGCAGACGCCTGCACACTCACACAGGGTGAGGGCAAGGCAGCCTGTGATCCCACCACGCTGCTGCGGGTCAGGACCGCCGCGTAAGTTAATCCTAAGTCCAGCCGGTCTGTCCTACTAGCTTCGGGGACCGGACTGGGCTGTGGCCATAGCCCCTCTCTATTATCTAAGGCTAGGCGGCCTATGGTACTAGCTTCCCGAGCCGCTTTCGCCTGTGGCTTTCGCCCCGCACTAACTAAGGACGAAGGGCCTGTCCTACTAGCTTCGGGGGCCCTCGCCTGTGACCTCCCGCCGGCCGACCTCTCTGAGTGCCCCAGAGAGCCAGACACGGCATCGTGTCCCATACTCACTCTCCCCCGACTGGCAGCGCCGGGGGTTGCGGAGTCTGCATTGCAGAGCCGCTGGTGTAGCCGCAGCGTCTTCAGCCGCGGGTCGCGTCGGCCGCAAAACTGGCACTCGAAAACGGGAACCGTTTCCGGGTCGTGCAGCCTCCTGTAATGGCGGAGAAGGGCCGAGTGGTCCTTGTACTCCCCAAAAGTAGGTCTCCCGGCAGCCTTGGTGACGAAGCAGATCCGGCAGCGGAAGACCTCCGCCGGCAGCGTCACCACAAGCTCCATTGTCCAGGTCGCGGACCTGAAACAGGAGAATAAGCGCGACCGCTTCCCGGTGCAGTAATCAGTCCATATGAGCTCACATTAAGCTGATAAGAACAGATACTACACTTTGATCTTAGCCAAAAGGCCGAGAAGCGATAAGGAAAAACCGCAGCCGAAGGGCCTAAATGCTTGCAGCGTGTGCGCTCCACATGTGGGAGTGACACACGGTGGTACGGGCCGATATGGCAACTGGCGACCGTCGAAAACACCGCAAAAGCAAGTGCTGGAGGAAAGACAATTCACGGGAGCACTCGTCACCAGCCCAGTACTACCCTCCATGTCGAACAGTAAACCGCGACTCCCATTTGAACGCCGCTAGCTGCCAGGGCAGTGGAGAAGCCGTGAGGCCGCCCCACAGCAGCGCCATGCCGGCGCGAGCTACACCGTCGCGAGGCCGGCGCGAGCTACACCGGCGCGAGGCCGGCGCGAGGCCGGCGCGAGCTACACCTAGCCGAGTGCTTACATCGTCCACTGCCTACTGCGTACGTGTGTACACACGTATTCTGCGTGCGTGCGGCGGCGACGACGACGTTCGCGAGGAGCTAAGGATATAACTCCAAAAAATGTAATTAAAATTATCTGTGGCCGGACCATATGTGACGCCAACGAGGCATCCGAAGGCACTCTTCTGTGGCCACATAAATTACCAGCCTAGTGTAATGCGGCTGCAAGAGCGGACCGGCTAGCCGCAAAAAAAAAAAAAAAAAAAAAAAAAAATATTCATAAGATAAACGTTAAATTAATTACAAGAAATCGTGGTGTGTAAGCACATAACTACTGGGCAAATCGACAACCACAACAAGTTTTGCTACCAGCGGAATATCTGATCACTGCAGAATATTAACCCATTTCAGGCTGTGTTTTAATTAATTTTAGGTGGGCCGATCCCGGCGGTACTGCAATGCCGGGCCAACCCGCGACAGAGGTGGAGCAAGCCCCTAGCACTCCGTCATGAGCCAAAAATGAGTTTAATATTCTGGTCCTGCGATGCAGGACGTATCAGATATTAAGCTGATAAGAACAGATTTTTATTTTCCGAGATAATTCTTAGTTACAGTTTTAAGAAGTATAATTTTAAGAAAGAATATTCATGACTCTATACAAATCGAGTTTTACAAATTTAATGAAAATTAAATTGAAATATATAGTAGACGGTTCTAACCGCACTTAAATAGTTGAATTTAATTCTAATTCGTGGGTTAAGCCCACTACTTAAATATTGGAAGACCGCGTTAGGCGCGGATGCTTAAGTATATTACCTTAAGATTAATCCCGCGATAGGCGCGGCCTTAGATATTTCAGACCGGGGAAGGTTTGGAACTAGTTTTAGGAACTATTTTGTTTTATTTCATTCATCTCCATGCCCTGACAGCACACTGCACATGCACGGCTGCCAGCGGCTGGTGTGCCACGCACGCAGGCGGGTCACACGCAGCCGGACTTCTCCCCTCTGTCCGCCTTGCGGCAGACGTCACCGGGGTGTCGTGGCAGGAGGGCGTTGCTTCCCACGCTGGCTGGAGACTGCCGGGCAGTAGGCACACGTTTGGCGCCGCCTAGCACCGCGCCAACCGAGGTGGGGGCCACATTCGGCGGACACCACGGAGGGAGGGGCACCAGGCAGCACCGCACGCACCGCTACTGACTCGGCACTGCTGCAGTGCGGCGCGAAGATGGTGTAGCGCCGCAGGTCCCGCGTCGTGGAGGAGAATCTCGACGCCGACGTCACGAAGGCACCGACCTCGAAGTTCTCCGACGACTGCAGTCTCGAGGGTCTCGCAGCCTGACGTCAGAGCATGCCACAGTCTAGGGGGACACATACTGGCGGTGGCCAGTAATGTGTTCCACGTAAATGTCGCGGGACCACTTGATGGTGTCAGACACCATCAGCCGCCGCATCAGTTGGCAGTAGCGGCTAGCGATGCCTAGGTGCCGAAGCACTGCATCGTTCTGGCGGTCCCACGCCCCCAGACTGCCGACAACCAGGGCGTCGACAGTGACGGAATAGCCGCGAGCGGCTAATCCGCGCGCAACGTCGGCGTACTTTATCCTCTTCAGTTGCCGAGCGTTGTCGAGCGCAATCCGCCTATTCTCGAAGGGGATTGTCACATCGACGATGGTCACAGTCTTCGCGGCCTCGTCAGTTATTACGAGGTCCGGACGCAGCCCACTGCTGTCCCCTATGACGGCTTGGTTAATCCTGATGTCAGGAACAGCAGCGTTTCCTCTCCTTGGCCGCCCAGCGACTGCTGTCGCGAGGCGGTTGAGGACCGCGTTGTGACGATACTGCAGGGCTGCTGAGTGCACCATGCACGCGTTAATCACGTGCGGGAGCGTCTCGTTGTTGTGGCCACAGCGTCGGCAGGCTTTGTTGTTGTTTGCCCGCCCATCAAAGCGGCGACAACCGTTCAGAGGCACGACTCCGAGCCTGGCGCGATGGATAAAGCGCCAGTCTGCGAAGCGGGTGTATTTGCCTCCCGCTATGAAGTGGTTGGACGCTGTGGACTCCCTGGTGCACTCGAACACCTTCCCCTGGTCCGGTTTCCTGAGTAGGATGTGGCGCAGGCGCTGTCTCAGACACTCGCGGAGCGTCCGCGAGAGAAGACGTTTGGCGTCCCCTCCCACCCGGACATGCTCGACGCCAGTGTTGACGATGCGTCCCACGCTGTCATCATCGTGCTGCGGTCCATCGCCGCCATCTTCGAGGTGTCGTGTAGTCCCGGTCGCCGTCGCCTCCGTGGCCGGCTGCGTCACCCCTCCGATGCCGCCGTGTTCCGCGTCGTCAGCGATGGCGGGCCGGCCGCCGACCTCCACCTGCAACTCGGAAAGCAGTTCACTCCAGCGCCAGGTGACGCCACGCGGCGCTAGGCGCCTTGTGGCGTTCCTGACGCGCGTCCACAGTGACTGGATGTCACCACCGTCGCGTGCGAGGTCACCCTCAGTGCTGCCGCTAAGGTAGGTGGCCAAGTCGGAACGACTCGGCTCCCTCCCCAGTCGGCGGCGCGCGGCCGTAGATAGAGTGGCCCAGGCGATGTCTCGGACGGTGGCGTCGTCGCAGTGCAGCATGCGGAAGCCGTGGACGATCGTCGAGATGTCCGCAGCGTCCGCGAGCGGCGTCAGGCCGCATCCTCCCTCTCCCAGCGCGAGGTAGAGCTGTTCAGTGGACGCACGCTGTGGGAGGAACAGCCAAGATTTGACAGCCGCTTTCACTGCCTTGTCGAGTGCAGATAGCGGCCCCTTGCGTACCGCTCCGCCCCGCATGACAAAGTCAAGCCTAGGGAGGAGGAAGACACGCACAGCGTCAATCTTCTGCCAGGGAGCCAGCAGGGAAGCGTCCAGGTGCTGCAAGTCGCGTCGAATTGCCGCGATCGCATCCGTTGGCGTCTGCGTGACTTTGTACCCGGTGGGGACGCCAAGATGGAGGTAGGCGTCACCCGCACCGAGCACGGCTGGTTCTCCCCCTTGCAGGGCGAATACCGAGCCTAGTGTCTGCCGACGGCGGATGTGAAGCGTGGCACACTTCGACGGCTTGAAGGTAAGCCCGGCCCACGTCGCCGCCTCACCCACAACATTGAGGAGCGTCTGCATCGCCTCTGAATCCCGCGCCAGAAGCACGATATCGTCCGCATACGCCAGTGCACTCACACTGACGCCGCTAAGCGGAATACCACACTCATTTCTGAGCGAGGTTGCGGCGCGAAGTACCGGCTCGAGCGCGAGATTAAAGACGATGGGCGACAGTGGACAGCCCTGCTTGACGCCCGCCTGGATCTCTATCTCCTCCGTTAGTCCGTCAGATGTACGGACGCGGGTGGAGCAACCATCGTACATATCGGCAATTAGCTGATGCAATTGCTCTGGTAGTCCCATCCTGCTCAGTACTCCAAGGAGGTGAGCGTGAGGCACTGAACCGAAAGCATTCGCTAGATCAAGCCAAGCAAAGCATGCTTGGCCTCCCCTGCGCCTTGCATCATCAATTGCCGTCTGCACAATGAAGTTGTGCTCGTAGCAGCCTTCAAACGTGCGGAAGCCCTTCTGTTCCGGGGAGAGCAGGTTCAACCGCTCCGCCCAGAGAGAAGTGCGGTCCGCAACGATTGCAGCAAAGAGCTTAGAGATAGTAGAGCTCAATGCTAAAGGCCGCCAGTTTGTCACGTCCGAGACGTCCCCTTTCTTATGGATGAGGACGGTAGTGGATATTTTCCACTGCACCGGAGTCTTCCGCTCATTCCAGCAGCGCGAGAAGATCTTAGCTAGCACGTGGCAGCCAGGATCCTCACGTCGCAAGTCCGAGTACGTGACTCCGTCTGCCCCAGGAGCAGTATTGCTCGCCTTCTGGAGCCGCTGTTGCACCTCTGAAGGTGTGATCGGCAGCAGGACCTCCTCGCTGACATCAGGAGGCGTGGTGGCGGCAAAGTCCGGGACAGCAGCTGGTGCATCTGCAACAGAAAAGTCAGATTTAGCGTAGATCTTCTTAAAGTGCTCCGTGAGCACGTTGCCATCGATTTGGCAGTACGGTGACGTCTCGCCAAGGACGCGCTGCATCGCCTTGCGCCGGTCCGCGCGGTACAGCTTCTGAATCTCAGACGCTGCATTCGCGTCGTACCGACGCTCGGCGGCCGCCGCGCGCCGTGCGCCACGTCCACCGCGCCGCCCACCGCGGCCGCGTGTAGGGGCAGGGGGAGGGGGATTGGCAGCAGCGTCGGCGCGGCCCTGGCCGCGGTGCGCTGCTGCTGGTGGCCCATCCTGTCGACCTCCGGCTGCCTGGCGTTGTGGCTTCGTCTCGGCTATCTCGGAGATGAAGTCCTCGACGACCGCGACGAATGCGTCCCACGGTTGGTTGTGGACGCTCTCCAGGGCCGCCAGCCAGCGCCGCTGCCTCTCCGTTAGCCGAGTGTCGGCCGGGGGAGGGGGGGGCGGAGCTGCCTCAGTTGCGCCCTGTTCGGAGGGTACAGGGGGGCCTGTCAGGTCTGGTGTAGGACGGGAGCCTTGCGGCGGGAGGTTGGGACTGGGCCGGTTGTTACGGCGTCGGCGTCTCCTCTTCTTGCTGCCAGTTCTCGGAGACGCAGCTGCAGTCCCTCCGTTCACGTCGCGCCGCTCCGTCGTCTGCGTCGGTGGTGGTGCCGTGCTGCCATCTGGCGTGGGCCGCTCAGTGCTGCTCTCGATCGCCGCGCTGGTGACAGGTGGCGCAGCGGTAGCAGCAGGGGCCGGTGTAGCTTGCGCCGGCCTGGCGCTCGGGTCGGGCGCACCGCGGCTGGTGTTCGCCGCGCCGCCAACAGATGGCCCGGCGGTCGCCGGCGGCCCGCCGCCGGCGCGAGAAACACGGGGTGTAGCTCGCGCCGGCTGACCGGACGCGCCGGCTCGCCCCGGACCGCTGTTACGCGGACTGGGTGCCCGACGATCGCTACCAGATGGCGCAGTGGTCGTAGGGGTGGCCGGTGTAGCCCGCGCCGGCCGGGCGTCTCGAGGTGTAGCTCGCGCCGGCCTGGCGCTCGGGCCCAGCGCACTGCGGCTGTTGTTCGCCGCGCCGCCAACAGATGGCCCAGCGGTCGCCCGCGCCCTGCCGCCGGCGCGAGATACACGAGGTGTAGCTCGCGCCGGCCGCCCAGGCGCGTTGGCTCGCGCCGGGCCGCTGTTACGCGGACTGGGCGGAATGATGCGCCGTCGGTCCGGGGGCGGTGGTCTGCGTCCTGCAGCACGGCGTCTGTCCCTCCGTGGGGTGACTACGTGCCACTCATGATCTGCAACAGGAGCTTTTGAGTTAATAGCACTCCCTGCCTGAGCGGAGACGGAGTGACGGGCGTCACTCGACGTAACCGCCGGCAGGGCAGAGGAGACGCGGCGCGTGTACGTCTGCGACCGCACAAGCACCACACCATCCGGTGCATCCGCCGGGCGCGCGGCCTTTGGTGCGTCAACCGGCGGCGCGGCTGCGCCGTGAATGACAGCACCAACGGTCGCGGCGAGCGAGGCAGCCTGCCTGCCACTGCCCACCCGCACCGCAGAGCCACCTGTTGGCGGCGTAGCGAATGCGGGCGGCAGTCCCAGGCCAGTACCCACGCTCCCGACAGATGGCGGGCGGGAGGCGCCTGCGGCAGCCGCACGACGTGGCCAGCGTACGCCACTGGGCGCAGTGGCCGGCGCGGGCGGCGGCGAGCCGCGGCCCATGCCGGACACAGCGCCTCTGGCCGGAGCGACGCGTTCGGCGGCAGGCGTCAGCAGCGTGCTGCCTTCACCTCCCGAACTTGCGCTCGGCACTCGTGGCGACGCGGTTGACGTCGCGGAGCGTGTCGGCAGGGGGATGCCAGACCTCCTCGGCGTGCGCACACAGAGTACACACGACGCGGGGGTGGCAACCACCGCCGTCCTGGGCGTCGCAGACGCCTGCACACTCACACAGGGTGAGGGCAAGGCAGCCTGTGATCCCACCACGCTGCTGCGGGTCAGGACCGCCGCGTAAGTTAATCCTAAGTCCAGCCGGTCTGTCCTACTAGCTTCGGGGACCGGACTGGGCTGTGGCCATAGCCCCTCTCTATTATCTAAGGCTAGGCGGCCTATGGTACTAGCTTCCCGAGCCGCTTTCGCCTGTGGCTTTCGCCCCGCACTAACTAAGGACGAAGGGCCTGTCCTACTAGCTTCGGGGGCCCTCGCCTGTGACCTCCCGCCGGCCGACCTCTCTGAGTGCCCCAGAGAGCCAGACACGGCATCGTGTCCCATACTCACTCTCCCCCGACTGGCAGCGCCGGGGGTTGCGGAGTCTGCATTGCAGAGCCGCTGGTGTAGCCGCAGCGTCTTCAGCCGCGGGTCGCGTCGGCCGCAAAACTGGCACTCGAAAACGGGAACCGTTTCCGGGTCGTGCAGCCTCCTGTAATGGCGGAGAAGGGCCGAGTGGTCCTTGTACTCCCCAAAAGTAGGTCTCCCGGCAGCCTTGGTGACGAAGCAGATCCGGCAGCGGAAGACCTCCGCCGGCAGCGTCACCACAAGCTCCATTGTCCAGGTCGCGGACCTGAAACAGGAGAATAAGCGCGACCGCTTCCCGGTGCAGTAATCAGTCCATATGAGCTCACATTAAGCTGATAAGAACAGATACTACACTTTGATCTTAGCCAAAAGGCCGAGAAGCGATAAGGAAAAACCGCAGCCGAAGGGCCTAAATGCTTGCAGCGTGTGCGCTCCACATGTGGGAGTGACACACGGTGGTACGGGCCGATATGGCAACTGGCGACCGTCGAAAACACCGCAAAAGCAAGTGCTGGAGGAAAGACAATTCACGGGAGCACTCGTCACCAGCCCAGTACTACCCTCCATGTCGAACAGTAAACCGCGACTCCCATTTGAACGCCGCTAGCTGCCAGGGCAGTGGAGAAGCCGTGAGGCCGCCCCACAGCAGCGCCATGCCGGCGCGAGCTACACCGTCGCGAGGCCGGCGCGAGCTACACCGGCGCGAGGCCGGCGCGAGGCCGGCGCGAGCTACACCTAGCCGAGTGCTTACATCGTCCACTGCCTACTGCGTACGTGTGTACACACGTATTCTGCGTGCGTGCGGCGGCGACGACGACGTTCGCGAGGAGCTAAGGATATAACTCCAAAAAATGTAATTAAAATTATCTGTGGCCGGACCATATGTGACGCCAACGAGGCATCCGAAGGCACTCTTCTGTGGCCACATAAATTACCAGCCTAGTGTAATGCGGCTGCAAGAGCGGACCGGCTAGCCGCAAAAAAAAAAAAAAAAAAAAAAAAAAAATATTCATAAGATAAACGTTAAATTAATTACAAGAAATCGTGGTGTGTAAGCACATAACTACTGGGCAAATCGACAACCACAACAAGTTTTGCTACCAGCGGAATATCTGATCACTGCAGAATATTAACCCATTTCAGGCTGTGTTTTAATTAATTTTAGGTGGGCCGATCCCGGCGGTACTGCAATGCCGGGCCAACCCGCGACAGAGGTGGAGCAAGCCCCTAGCACTCCGTCATGAGCCAAAAATGAGTTTAATATTCTGGTCCTGCGATGCAGGACGTATCAGATATTAAGCTGATAAGAACAGATACTACACTTTTTTTTTTTTTTTTTTTTTTTTTTTTTTTTTTTTTTTTTTTTTTACAGCCCTACCTTGTCCTCTCCAAAAATGCTGCCATCCTAGAGTGTCGACGCAGCACACACAGGGTGCATTGAGTAGCAAGACTTGTTGCCAGGAACGAAATTAAAAGCGAGGGGCATACTCTGCTATGCCGCAGTGGGCGACGACACTTGACTCAGAAAGACACCTCGCTCTGCAGGTGTGAAGAAAGAGTGAGTTGAGAACCAAAAAGGAAGAAAGAAAGAAAGATAGAAATGAAAGGAAATTAAAAACAGGGACGGCAGCACACACAAGTGAAAAGGAAACTGGCGAGATAATCCCATCGCCTAGAGAATTAACTAAGGAATAAGCTTCTAAGATTGATTGCGTGATTCCTATTTTTCCAATAAAGTTTTTGCAATAATTGTTCCAATGGCGAATCTGGGGTGAGTCAAGTCAGAGATTGGTGCAAAAAAAAAAAAAAAAAAAAAAAAAAAAAAAAAAAAAAAAAAAAAAAAAAAAAAAAAAAAAACCAGGGGCAATCCTAGGCAATGCCTGGACAAGGCGCCCTAGGCAACCTGGAACACCGTTTGATATCCATGGATCATTGCAACTTTCAAATACCGGGAAAAAGTGGTCGTATAGTTTCGAGCAGATTCCACCACGCGATGCTGGCTCCACAGGTAGTCCATGTAGGAGACAGCATCGGCGAGGGAAAGGTCGTAGATCGTGAAAATGGTGTGGCCCAAGAGCCACACCATTGCGTTACGCCTTGGTCGGGGTTGTGTTTGAAGATCAGGTGTAAGGAACCAGTCGGTGGATACATTTGCTGGCGTCGTCCCACCGATCAGCGCTATGAGTACACGTGCAAGGGTCCACACTTCTGTGACGTGGGGGCAGAGGAGGCGATGCTCCCTGGTGTCAACGTCACCACAGCGGCCGCAAGCAGCCGAGGGCCGTAGGCGGATGGCCGCCAGGCGATGGTTAGTGGGGATTAAATTGTTGACGACACGGTACCATAGCGCTGAAACTGCCGTGGGAAGGGCTGAGTTGTTAATATTAGCCCAAACTTGGCGCCAGATGACCGACGGTCGTCTGTCCTCTAATTTATGGGGCTTGGGCTGGCCTCGGAGTGCCTGGTAAAGGCGCTTCGACGTGCGTGCCTTGTCAGTGGCCACTGCGAGGACATAACTGCGGTGGAAGTAATAGTCTCTGACCGTCGTCAGCCGGATCGGAATATGCATCAAACAGACCGGTGCACGCGCCGAGTGTGGACGATAACGGTCGAAGAGGACCGCTGTAGTCCCACCGGGGTCGGCGTCGCGCAAAGCGGCGACACGGTGAATCAGAAGGGCCGCACATTTCCGGGAAAAGTCAATGAGGCCAAGGCCGCCATCGACCTTCGGCAGTGTACAGGTCAGCGCATCAACCTTGAACAGCGCATGCCGCCACAAGAGCCAATATACTGCTTGGGAGATGGCTCGGCCGATCTGCTTCGGCAGCGTAAGGAGTTGGGCGACATACCATGCTCGTGAGAGGAGATAACCATTAATAAGCTGGATGCGTTGATGGAGGTCGAGCCGTCGATCAGCGTGGCTCACGCAAAGGCCCCTGATGCGTGTGAGAAGCCGCCGCCACGTGAGGGTTAACATACGCTGCGGACAGGCAGTCACCTCAAGACCCAAGATACGCTGTTCCCCTACAACTCGGTACCAGGGGCGTTCGACGGTCAAAGATCGTGGCCCTAGCGGGAGTAACACAGTCTTGTTGGGATTTAACTGAGCACCGGAGGCCCGTTCATAAACATCGAGAATGCGGCGAACGGAATCGATGTCCCTTGCGTTAGCAACGAACACACCAACGTCATCGGCGTAGGCCGCACAGCGGAAGGTGACGCCTGGGAGAACGACACCGTCGACCAACCGGCCAATGTCACGCAGCATGGGGTCCAGCGCTAAGGCAAACAAATACATCGACAAGGGACACCCCTGTCGAACTGACCGTTTGATGGGAATGGGGCGCGACCGGCAACCGTTCACCACGATAGTGGAATTCGCCCCATCCAAGAAGTTCCGGATGATGCGTATGAAGCGCTCCCCAAAACCCATCCGCGACATAACGCCCAGCAGGTAAGGGTGCGAGACCCTGTCAAAGGCACCGGCAAAGTCCAAGGAAAGAATGGCAGCCGGGGTGCGAGTGTCAGCGGTGAGCAAGACAGCATCGCGGTACAGGGAAGCGGCGGTGAAGATGTTCCGACGCGAAACGCCACAGGATTGAGTGGGGCAAAGTACCTTAGTCATCGCCTGTTTGAGACGAGAGGCCACGCATCGTGCCACCAACTTATAGTCAGTGTTAAGGACAGTGATAGGACGCAGGTCTTGAGCTCGGCAGTGACCAGTCACCTTTGGAATAAGGGCAATACGTCCAGATAAAAAGTCGGCGGGTAAGTCGCATCTAGCAAAAATCTCCTCGCACATTGTGCAGAAACGGTCGCCGAGCAGGTCCCAAAATTGTTGATAGAACTCATAAGGGAGACCGTCGGGGCCAGGTGACTTGCGTCCCGGACAGGCACGGAGGACAGATGTGAGGTCAGCGAGTGTCAGGGGCTCGGTTAAAGAGTCGCGGTCATGATGATCCAAAGAAGTTGGCACCCCACTGACAAGTGCACGTTGGGCGGCGACGTCGACCTCAACATCCTGGAAGAGGTGCGTGAAATGGTCCGTCAGGTGTTGGAGGACGTCACGGTTGTCCGTGATACGCGCACCATCGTCTGTCTTAAGGCGCAGAATGGTGTTCTTCTGGGCACGAGTTCGTTCAGAGGCAAGGTGATAAATGGATGGCTCCTCGCCTTCAATCAGGGATGCAGAACGACACCGCACCACCATACCGTCGGCTTTCTCCCGAGAGAAGCGAAGGATTTGCGCCTTAATTTTGTTGAGGCGCATGTGGAGCTGATCGTACCTGTCAGCAGGAAGAGTCAGGGCGTCAGTGAGACACTGCTGATAGAAGGCCAACGTGCTACGTTTCCAGTGGGCGACGTCGCGACTATATTGCCGGATAACACGTCGCAGCCGGGGCTTCGCACAACGGAGCCACCAAACCACCGTGGTAGGGTACCGGGAAGTGTCCACGAGACAATCCTGCCACGTTTTCGTGACGAGAGCACGAAGTTCGGGCAGGGATAGATGAAGGGTATTCATCTTCCAAGAGGTGCCACGAGGAACCGGGACGGGACCCGCGATACGCAAGGAACACGAGTACGCACAGTGGTCACTAAAGGCCACGGGTATGACTTGGACGGCACAAAGGGCGGGAGTCAAATCAGCCGAGACATAAACACGATCAATACGGCTGGCTCCAGTGGGATAGATGTGGGTAAATTGCGTGTAGGCGGGATGGAAGTGGCGCCACGTGTCAGTAAGGTCAGCCGCCTGAAGGAGTGAAGCGAGCGCTTCACACCGCATAGGCGTCGGGACCTGGTCAACTCCGGCTACCACACAGTTGAAGTCTCCGCCAAAGACGATAGGGCGACGAGCTGCTAAGAAAGGGGGGAGATCAGACTGAAAAAGTGTTGTTCTATCATGCCTGTGGTTAGCACCTGAAGGAGCATAGACATTTAGAAAAAGGACATCTTGAAGGATACATGCAAGGACGCGACCGTTGGGTAGCGTGGTAACATGGGATGGAGTGAATTCTGATCGGTAGAGCAAAGCAGTACCCCGCCGGGCGTCAGGGTCGATGTTATACAGTGCCTCATAACCAACCAGGTCAGATAGAAAAGGGGCACAAACCTCCTGGAGAAATACCACATCAAACGCACCAAGGCGGAGAAAGTCCTTCAGAGATCGAAGTTTGACCGGGTTGGAGATGGAGTTAATGTTGACCGTTAAAAGGGAGAGGGCTCCCGGCGGACGGTCAAAGGCAGGCATGGGAGAGCAACACAGAGTAGACAACGGCAGATAGGGTCACGGCCGTAGGGAAGCAGGTGTGGAAACATCCACACCAGAACCCAGCGATATCACCCCGGATGTGAGAAACAAATACCAAGCAGCTCATGTGGGGAAAGGCCCACTCAATCACGCATGTCATCGCCCTCGTCGTCAGCCCAGTTCAGGCCCCCCCCATCGGCAGGATAGTCTGAGCCAGGCGGCGCAGACGGGTCGGACACAGAAGGATGTGAAAGGGTACGAGTACGCTGCATTGGCTGGTCGCTACCCTGCTCATGTTTTCGTTTTGCAGGGATCGCTCCCCGATCTCGCGAGGAACTGATAAGAGCCTCTAGTTGCCGAGCAGTTTGCCGCATACCGCCCGAGCGGTCAGCGGAAACAGAGCGGGAAACTGAGGAGGCCTGAGAGTCAGCCTCACTGCCGCTCTCAGGAGGACGTAAACCGTCCGCTTCCTCCGCCGGCTGGTCCGGGTTCGCCTTCTTGCGCCGATGACGACGGCGGGGGGACTTAGCGTCATCTGCCGGGATGGGCGGGGTAGGAAGAACGACCTCCATCTGTTCGACAGCGACCACATCACTCGCCATAGCAGGCACATCAGACGCCGCCGGCGGTACCGCCACAACGGGCGTCTGGTCCGGGACGGGTCCGTCAGCCGGTGCACTGGGTGCCGGTTGCACTGCTTCTGGCGGGGGCGACACGTCAGGTCGCTCAGCGGGACGGTGGGCAGCGCCCGCCACTACCTCGCTGAGGAGAGGCACAAGGTCGGTACCAGCAGCGCGTTCCCGCGGCAGTTGCACAGGACGCCGGCGCGGGCAGTCCACGCGGAGATGCTCCGTCGATTGACAAAGGGAGCAAGTTTGCGGTTGCCCAATATAGGTGACCTGGGCCCTGGTACTCGCAACATTTATATACGACGGGATGTGCTGGCGGAGGTCCATGCGGACACTACGAACGCCGCTGTTGCCCTGGAAACGGTAGGCACTTCCCCACTTCTCATTCGTGATGCTGAGCACCGTGCCATACCGCGACAGGACACGGCCGATTACGTCATTGGGACACTCAGGGGGTACGTTAAATACCCGCACAGTCCGTATCCCAAAGCCAGATGGCACTATATGCACTGTTCCGACAGTTCCATCGAAGTAGCGGAACGGATGTTCGCCCGCGAGTGCCAGGCCATACTTTTCGTATTTCTCTTGGTCGAGAAATTTCACGAATAACGAGAATAAGACAAAATCCAGTTGAAAGGTGTCGACGTCATTTTCCGGTACTTTCAGATCACCAAATATCCATTCCTGTATTTCAAAGGCCGTAGGCCGTCTCGCTGCTCTGTCGAATACGCATTGAATACTGTTCGACCGGTTCGACATATTCACCGCAAAAATAACAACGCTGGAAAAACCAAGAACAAACGAAACGACCACGAAACGCGACTCGCGACCCGCTACAGAGCACAACGGACCGCTCCGACCGCGGGGTGCTTCTTAGCCAAAAGGCCGAGAAGCGATAAGGAAAAACCGCAGCCGAAGGGCCTAAATGCTTGCAGCGTGTGCGCTCCACATGTGGGAGTGACACACGGTGGTACGGGCCGATATGGCAACTGGCGACCGTCGAAAACACCGCAAAAGCAAGTGCTGGAGGAAAGACAATTCACGGGAGCACTCGTCACCAGCCCAGTACTACCCTCCATGTCGAACAGTAAACCGCGACTCCCATTTGAACGCCGCTAGCTGCCAGGGCAGTGGAGAAGCCGTGAGGCCGCCCCACAGCAGCGCCATGCCGGCGCGAGCTACACCGTCGCGAGGCCGGCGCGAGCTACACCGGCGCGAGGCCGGCGCGAGGCCGGCGCGAGCTACACCTAGCCGAGTGCTTACATCGTCCACTGCCTACTGCGTACGTGTGTACACACGTATTCTGCGTGCGTGCGGCGGCGACGACGACGTTCGCGAGGAGCTAAGGATATAACTCCAAAAAATGTAATTAAAATTATCTGTGGCCGGACCATATGTGACGCCAACGAGGCATCCGAAGGCACTCTTCTGTGGCCACATAAATTACCAGCCTAGTGTAATGCGGCTGCAAGAGCGGACCGGCTAGCCGCAAAAAAAAAAAAAAAAAAAAAAAAAAAATATTCATAAGATAAACGTTAAATTAATTACAAGAAATCGTGGTGTGTAAGCACATAACTACTGGGCAAATCGACAACCACAACAAGTTTTGCTACCAGCGGAATATCTGATCACTGCAGAATATTAACCCATTTCAGGCTGTGTTTTAATTAATTTTAGGTGGGCCGATCCCGGCGGTACTGCAATGCCGGGCCAACCCGCGACAGAGGTGGAGCAAGCCCCTAGCACTCCGTCATGAGCCAAAAATGAGTTTAATATTCTGGTCCTGCGATGCAGGACGTATCAGATATTAAGCTGATAAGAACAGATTTTTATTTTCCGAGATAATTCTTAGTTACAGTTTTAAGAAGTATAAATTTAAGAAAGAATATTCATGACTCTATACAAATCGAGTTTTACAAATTTAATGAAAGTTTAAGTTGAAATATATAGTAGACGGTTCTAACCGCACTTAAGTATTTGAATCTAGTTCTAATTCGTGGGTTAAGCCCACTACTTAAATATTGGAAGACCGCGTTAGGCGCGGATGCTTAAGTATATTACCTTAAGATTAATCCCGCGGTAGGCGCGGCCTTAGATATTTCAGACCGGGGAAAGTTTGGAACTAGTTTTAGGAGCTATTTTGTTTTATTTCATTCATCTCCATGCCCTGACAGCACACTGCACATGCACGGCTGCCAGCGGCTGGTGTGCCACGCACGCAGGCGGGTCACACACAGCCGGACTTCTCCCCTCTGTCCGCCTTGCGGCAGACGTCACCGGGGTGTCGTGGCAGGAGGGCGTTGCTTCCCACGCTGGCTGGAGACTGCCGGGCAGTAGGCACACGTTTGGCGCCGCCTAGCACCGCGCCAACCGAGGTGGGGGCCATATTCGGCGGACACCACGGAGGGAGGGGCACCAGGCAGCACCGCACGCACCGCTACTGACTCGGCGCTGCTGCAGTGCGGCGCGAAGATGGTGTAGCGCCGCAGGTCCCGCGTCGTGGAGGAGAATCTCGACGCCGACGTCACGAAGGCACCGACCTCGAAGTTCTCCGACGACTGCAGTCTCGAGGGTCTCGCAGCCTGACGTCAGAGCATGCCACAGTCTAGGGGGACACATACTGGCGGTGGCCAGTAATGTGTTCCACGTAAATGTCGCGGGACCACTTGATGGTGTCAGACACCATCAGCCGCCGCATCAGTTGGCAGTAGCGGCTAGCGATGCCTAGGTGCCGAAGCACTGCATCGTTCTGGCGGTCCCACGCCCCCAGACTGCCAACAACCAGGGCGTCGACAGTGACGGAATAGCCGCGAGCGGCTAATCCGCGCGCAACGTCGGCGTACTTTATCTGCTTCAGTTGCCGAGCGTTGTCGAGCGCGATCCGCCTATTCTCGAAGGGGATCGTCACATCAACGATGGTCACAGTCTTCGCGGCCTCGTCAGTTATTACGAGGTCCGGACGCAGCCCACTGCTGTCCCCTATGACGGTTTGGTTGATCCTGATGTCAGGAACAGCAGCGTTTCCTCTTCTTGGCCGCCCAGCGACTGCTGTCGCGAGGCGGTTGAGGACCGCGTTGTGGCGATACTGCAGGGCTGCTGAGTGCACCATACACGCGTTGATCACGTGTGGGAGCGTCTCGTTGTTGTGGCCACAGCGTCGGCAGGCTTTGTTGTTGTTTGCCCGCCCATCAAAGCGGCGACAACCGTTCAGAGGCACGACTCCGAGCCTGGCGCGATGGATAAAGCGCCAGTCTGCGAAGCGGGTGTATTTGCCTCCCGCTATGAAGTGGTTGGACGCTGTGGACTCCCTGGTACACTCGAACACCTTCCCCTGGTCAGGTTTCCTGAGTAGGAGGTTGCGCAGGCGCTGCCTCAGACACTCGCGGAGCGTCCGCGAGAGGAGACGTTTGGCGCCCCCTCCCACCCGGACATGCTCGACGCCAGTGTTGACGTTGCGTCCCACGCTGTCATCATCGTGTTGCGGTCCATCGCCGCCATCATCGAGGTGTCGTGTAGTCGCAGGCGCCGTCCCCTCCGTGGCCGGCTGCGTCACCCCTCCGATGCCGCCGTGTTCCGCGTCGCCAGCGATGGCGTCCCGGCCGCCGACCTCCACCTGCAACTCAGAGAGCAGCTCACTCCAGCGCCAGGTGACGCCACGCGGCGCTAGGCGCCTTGTGGCGTTCCTGACGCGCGTCCACAGTGACTGGATGTCACCACCGTCGCGTGCGAGGTCACCCTCAGTGCTGCCGCTAAGGTAGGTGGCCAAGTCGGAACGACTCGGCTCCCTCCCCAGTCGGCGGCGCGCGGCCGTAGATAGTGTGGCCCAGGCGATGTCTCGGACGGTGGCGTCGTCGCAGTGCAGCATGCGGAAGCCGTGGACGATCGTCGAGATGTCCGCAGCGTCCGCGAGCGGCGTCAGGCCGCATCCCCCCTCTCCCAGCGCGAGGTACAGCTGTTCAGTGGACGCACGCTGTGGGAGGAACAGCCAAGATTTGACAGCCGCTTTCACTGCCTTGTCGAGTGCAGATAGCGGCCCCTTGCGTACCGCTCCGCCCCGCATGACAAAGTCAAGCCTGGGGAGGAGGAAGACACGCACAGCGTCAATCTTCTGCCAGGGAGCCAGCAGGGAAGCGTCCAGGTGCTGCAAGTCGCGTCGAATTGCCGCGATCGCATCCGTTGGCGTCTGCGTGACTTTGTACCCGGTGGGGACGCCAAGATGGAGGTAGGCGTCACCCGCGCCGAGTACGGCTGGTTCTCCCCCTTGCAGGGCGAATACCGAGCCAAGTGTCTGCCGACGGCGGATGTGAAGCGTGGCACACTTCGACGGCTTGAAGGTAAGCCCGGCCCACGTCGCCGCCTCACCCACAACATTGAGGAGCGTCTGCATCGCCTCTGAATCCCGCGCCAGAAGCACGATATCGTCCGCATACGCCAGTGCACTCACACTGACGCCGCTAAGCGGAATACCACACTCATTTCTGAGCGAGGTTGCGGCGCGAAGTACCGGCTCGAGCGCGAGGTTAAAGACGATGGGCGACAGTGGACAGCCCTGCTTGACCCCCGCCTGGATCTCTATCTCCTCCGTTAGTCCGTCAGATGTACGGACGCGGGTGGAGCAACCATCGTACATATCGGCAATTAGCTGATGCAATTGCTCTGGTAGTCCCATCCTGCTCAGTACTCCAAGGAGGTGAGCGTGAGGCACTGAACCGAAAGCATTCGCTAGATCAAGCCAAGCAAAGCATGCTTGGCCTCCCCTGCGCCTTGCATCATCAATTGCCGTCTGCACAATGAAGTTGTGCTCGTAGCAGCCTTCAAACGTGCGGAAGCCCTTCTGTTCTGGGGAGAGCAGGTTCAACCGCTCCGCCCAGAGAGAAGTGCGGTCCGCAACGATTGCAGCAAAGAGCTTAGAGATGGTGGAGCTCAATGCTAAAGGCCGCCAGTTTGTCACGTCCGAGACGTCCCCTTTCTTGTGGATGAGGACGGTAGTGGATATTTTCCACTGCACCGGAGTCTTCCGCTCATTCCAGCAGCGCGAGAAGATCTTAGCTAGCACGTGGCAGCCAGGATCCTCACGTCGCAAGTCCGAGTACGTGACTCCGTCTGCCCCAGGAGCAGTATTGCTCGCCTTCTGGAGCCGCTGTTGCACTTCTGAAGGTGTGATCGGCAGCAGGACCTCCTCGCTGACATCAGGAGGCGTGGTGGCGGCAAAGTCCGGGACAGCAGCTGGTGCATCTGAAAGAGAGAAGTCAGATTTAGTATAGATCTTTTTAAAGTGCTCCGTGAGCACGCTGCCATCGATTTGGCAGTACGGCGACGTCTCGCCAAGGACGCGCTGCATCGCCTTGCGCCGGTCCGCGCGGTACAGCTTCTGAATCTCAGACGCTGCATTCGCGTCGTACCGACGCTCGGCGGCCGCCGCGCGTCGTGCGCCACGTCCACCGCGCCGCCCACCGCGGCCGCGTGTAGGGGCAGGGGGAGGGGGATTGGCAGCAGCGTCGGCGCGACCCTGGCCGCGGTGCGCTGCTGCAGGTGGCCCATCCTGTCGACCTCCGGCTGCCTGGCGTTGTGGCTTCGTCTCGGCGATCTCGGCGATGAAGTCCTCGACGACCGCGACGAATGCGTCCCACGGTTGGTTGTGGACGCTCTCCAGGGCCGCCAGCCAGCGCCGCTGCCTCTCCGTTAGCCGAGCGTCGGCCGGGGGAGGGGGGGGCGGAGCTGCCTCAGTTGCGCCCTGTTCGGGGGGTACAGGGGGGCCTGTCAGGTCTGGTGAAGGACGGGAGTCTTGCGGCGGGAGGTTGGGACTGGGCCGGTTGTTACGGCGTCGGCGTCTCCTCTTCTTGCTGCCAGTTCTCGGAGACGCAGCTGCAGTCCCTCCGTTCACGTCGCGCCGCTCCGTCGTCTGCGTCGATGGTGGTGCCGTGCTGCCATCTGGCGTGGGCCGCTCAGTGCTGCTTTCGAGCGCCGCGCTGGTGACAGGTGGCGCAGCGGTAGCAGCAGGGGCCGGTGTAGCTTGCGCCGGCCTGGCGCACGGGTCGGGCGCACCGCGGCTGGTGTTCGCCGCGCCGCCAACAGATGGCCCGGCGGTCGCCGGCGGCCCGCCGCCGGCGCGAGAAACACGGGGTGTAGCTCGCGCCGGCTGACCGGACGCGCCGGCTCGCCCCGGGCCGCTGTTACGCGGACTGGGTGCCCGACGATCGCTACCAGATGGCGCAGTGGTCGTAGGGGTGGCCGGTGTAGCCCGCGCCGGCCGGGCGTCTCGAGGTGTAGCTCGCGCCGGCCTGGCGCTCGGGCCCAGCGCACCGCGGCTGTTGTTCGCCGCGCCGCCAACAGTTGGCCCAGCGGTCGCCCGCGCCCTGCCGCCGGCGCGAGATACACGAGGTGTAGCTCGCGCCGGCCGCCCAGGCGCGTTGGCTCGCGCCGGGTCGCTGTTACGCGGACTGGGCGGTATGATGCGCCGTCGGTCCGGGGGCGGTGGTCTGCGTCCTGCAGCACGGCGTCTGTCCCTCCGTGGGGTGACTACGTGCCACTCATTATCTGAAACAGAGGCTGCTTGTTTAGTAGCACTCCCTGCCTGAGCGGAGACGGAGTGACGGGCGTCACTCGACGTAACCGCCGGCAGGGCAGAGGAAACGCGGCGCGTGTACGTCTGCGACCGCACAAGCACCACACCATCCGGTGCATCCGCCGGGCGCGCGGCCTTTGGTGCGTCAACGGGCGGCGCGGCTGCGCCGTGAATGACAACACCAACGGTCGCGGCGAGCGAGGCAGCCTGCCTGCCACTGCCCACCCGCACCGCAGAGCCACCTGTTGGCGGCGTAGCGAATGCGGGCGGCAGTCCCAGGCCGGTACCCACGCTCCCGACAGATGGCGGGCGGGAGGCGCCTGCGGCAGCCGCACGACGTGGCCAGCGTACGCCACTGGGCGCAATGGCCGGCGCGGGCGGCGGCGAGCCGCGGCCCATGTCGGACACAGCGCCTCTGGCCGGAGCGACGCGTTCGGCGGCAGGCGTCGGCAGCGTGCTGCCTTCACCTCCCGAACTTGCGCTCGGCACTCGTGGCGACGCGGTTGACGTCGCGGAGCGTGTCGGCAGGGGGATGCCAGACCTCCTCGGCGTGCGTACACAAAGTACACACGACGCGGGGGTGGCAACCACCGCCGTCCTGGGCGTCGCAGACGCCTGCACACTCACACAGGGTGAGGGCAAGGCAGCCTGTGAGCCCACCACGCTGCTGCGGGTCAGGACCGCCGCGTAAGTTAATCCTAAGTCCAGCCGGTCTGTCCTACTAGCTTCGGGGACCGGACTGGGCTGTGGCCATAGCCCCTCTCTATTATCTAAGGCTAGGCGGCCTATGGTACTAGCTTCCCGAGCCGCTTTCGCCTGTGGCTTGCGCCCAGCACTAACTAAGGACGAAGGGCCTGTCCTACTAGCTTCGGGGGCCCTCGCCTGTGACCTCCCGCCGGCCGACCTCTCTGAGTGCCCCAGAGAGCCAGACACGGCATCGTGTCCCATACTCACTCTCCCCCGACTGGCAGCGCCGGGGGTTGCGGAGTCTGCATTGCAGAGCCGCTGGTGTAGCCGCAGCGTCTTCAGCCGCGGGTCGCGTCGGCCGCAAAACTGACACTCGAAAACGGGAACCGTTTCCGGGTCGTGCAGCCTCCTGTAGTGGCGGAGGAGGGCCGAGTGGTCCTTGTACTCCCCAAAAGTTGGTCTCCCGGCAGCCTTGGTGACGAAGCAGATCCGGCAGCGGAAGACCTCCGCCGGCAGCGTCACCACAAGCTCCATCGTTCAGGTCGCGGACCTGAAACAGGAGAATAAGCGCGACCGCTTCCCGGTGCAGAAATCAGTCCATATGAGCTCACATTAAGCTGATAAGAACAGATACTACACTTTGATCTTAGCCAAAAGGCCGAGAAGCGATAAGGAAAAACCGCAGCCGAAGGGCCTAAATGCTTGCAGCGTGTGCGCTCCACATGTGGGAGTGACACACGGTGGTACGGGCCGATATGGCAACTGGCGACCGTCGAAAACACCGCAAAAGCAAGTGCTGGAGGAAAGACAATTCACGGGAGCACTCGTCACCAGCCCAGTACTACCCTCCATGTCGAACAGTAAACCGCGACTCCCATTTGAACGCCGCTAGCTGCCAGGGCAGTGGAGAAGCCGTGAGGCCGCCCCACAGCAGCGCCATGCCGGCGCGAGCTACACCGTCGCGAGGCCGGCGCGAGCTACACCGGCGCGAGGCCGGCGCGAGGCCGGCGCGAGCTACACCTAGCCGAGTGCTTACATCGTCCACTGCCTACTGCGTACGTGTGTACACACGTATTCTGCGTGCGTGCGGCGGCGACGACGACGTTCGCGAGGAGCTAAGGATATAACTCCAAAAAATGTAATTAAAATTATCTGTGGCCGGACCATATGTGACGCCAACGAGGCATCCGAAGGCACTCTTCTGTGGCCACATAAATTACCAGCCTAGTGTAATGCGGCTGCAAGAGCGGACCGGCTAGCCGCAAAAAAAAAAAAAAAAAAAAAAAAAAAAAAAAAAATATTCATAAGATAAACGTTAAATTAATTACAAGAAATCGTGGTGTGTAAGCACATAACTACTGGGCAAATCGACAACCACAACAAGTTTTGCTACCAGCGGAATATCTGATCACTGCAGAATATTAACCCATTTCAGGCTGTGTTTTAATTAATTTTAGGTGGGCCGATCCCGGCGGTACTGCAATGCCGGGCCAACCCGCGACAGAGGTGGAGCAAGCCCCTAGCACTCCGTCATGAGCCAAAAATGAGTTTAATATTCTGGTCCTGCGATGCAGGACGTATCAGATATTAAGCTGATAAGAACAGATACTACACTTTTTTTTTTTTGTTTTTTTTTTCTTTTTTTTTTTTTTTTTCTTTTTTGTTTTTTTTTTTTTTTTTTTTTTTTTTTTTTTTTTTTTTTTTTTTGTTTTGTTTTTTTTTTTTTAGGCCTCCTTCCTCCCCTACAGCCCTACCTTGTCCTCTCCAAAATTGCCGCCATCCTAGAGTGTCGACGCAGCACGCACAGGGTGCATTGAGTAGCAAGACTTGTTGCCAGGAACGAAATTAAAAGCGAGGGCATACTCTGCTATGCCGCAGTGGGCGACGACACGTGACTCAGAAAGACACCTCGCTCTGTAGGTGTGAAGAAATAGTGAGTGGAGAACCAAAAGGAAGAAGGAAAGAAAGATAGAAATGAAAGGAAATTAAAAACGGGACGGCAGCACACACAAGTGAAAATGAAACTGGCGAGATAATCCCATCGCCTAGAGAATTAACTAAGGATAAGCTTCTAAGAGTGATTGCGTGATTCCTATTTTTCCAATAAAGTTTTCGCAATAATTGTTCCAATTGCGAATCTGAGGTCAGTCAAGTCAAAGATCGGTGCAAAAACCAGGGGCAAGTCCGGGCAATGCCTGGACAAGGCGCCCTAGGCAACCTGGAACACCGTTTGATATCCATGGATCATTGCAACTTTCAAATACCGGGAAAAAGTGGTCGTATAGTTTCGAGCAGATTCCACCACGCGATGCTGGCTCCACAGGTAGTCCATGTAAGAGACAGCATCGGCGAGGGAAAGGTCGTAGATCGTGAAAATGGTGTGGCCCAAGAGCCACACCATCGCGTTACGCCTTGGTCGGGGTTGTGTTTGAAGATCAGGTGTAAGGAACCAGTCGGTGGATACATTTGCTGGCGTCGTCCCACCGATCAGCGCTATGAGTACACGTGCAAGGGTCCACACTTCTGTGACGTGGGGGCAGAGGAGGCGATGCTCCCTGGTGTCAACGTCACCACAGCGGCCGCAAGCAGCCGAGGGCCGTAGGCGGATGGCCGCCAGGCGATGGTTAGTGGGGATTAAATTGTTGACGACACGGTACCATAGCGCTGAAACTGCCGTGGGAAGGGCTGAGTTGTTAATATTAGCCCAAACTTGGCGCCAGATGACCGACGGTCGTCTGTCCTCTAATTTATGGGGCTTGGGCTGGCCTCGGAGTGCCTGGTAAAGGCGCTTCGACGTGCGTGCCTTGTCAGTGGCCACTGCGAGGACATAACTGCGGTGAAAGTAATAGTCGCTGACCGTCGTCAGCCGGATCGGAATATGCATCAAACAGACCGGTGCACGCGCCGAGTGTGGACGATAACGGTCGAAGAGGACCGCTGTAGTCCCACCGGGGTCGGCGTCGCGCAAAGCGGCGACACGGTGAACCAGAAGGGCCGCACATTTCCGGGAAAAGTCAATGAGGCCAAGGCCGCCATCGACCTTCGGCAGTGTACAGGTCAGCGCATCAACCTTGAACAGCGCATGCCGCCACAAGAGCCAATATACTGCTTGGGAGATGGCTCGGCCGATCTGCTTCGGCAGCGTAAGGAGTTGGGCGACATACCATGCTCGTGAGAGGAGATAACCATTAATAAGCTGGATGCGTTGATGGAGGTCGAGCCGTCGATCAGCGTGGCTCACGCAAAGGCCCCTGATGCGTGTGAGAAGCCGCCGCCACGTGAGGGTTAACATACGCTGCGGACAGGCAGTCACCTCAAGACCCAAGAGACGCTGTTCCCCTACAACTCGGTACCAGGGGCGTTCGACGGTCAAAGATCGTGGCCCTAGCGGGAGTAACACAGTCTTGTTGGGATTTAACTGAGCACCGGAGGCCCGTTCATAAACATCGAGAATGCGGCGAACGGAATCGATGTCCCTAGCGTTAGCAACGAACACACCAACGTCATCGGCGTAGGCCGCACAGCGGAAGGTGACGCCTGGGAGAACGACACCGTCGACCAACCGGCCAATGTCACGCAGCATGGGGTCCAGCGCTAAGGCAAACAAATACATCGACAAGGGACACCCCTGTCGAACTGACCGTTTGATGGGAATGGGGCGCGACCGGCAACCGTTCACCACGATAGTGGAATTCGCCCCATCCAAGAAGTTCCGGATGATGCGTATGAAGCGCTCCCCAAAACCCATCCGCGACATAACGCCCAGCAGGTAAGGGTGCGAGACCCTGTCAAAGGCACCGGCAAAGTCCAAGGAAAGAATGGCAGCCGGGGTGCGAGTGTCAGCGGTGAGCAAGACAGCATCGCGGTACAGGGAAGCGGCGGTGAAGATGTTCCGACGCGAAACGCCACAGGATTGAGTGGGGCAAAGTACCTTAGTCATCGCCTGTTTGAGACGAGAGGCCACGCATCGTGCCACCAACTTATAGTCAGTGTTAAGGACAGTGATAGGACGCAGGTCTTGAGCTCGGCAGTGACCAGTCACCTTTGGAATAAGGGCAATACGTCCAGATAAAAAGTCGGCGGGTAAGTCGCATCCAGCAAAAATCTCCTCGCACATTGTGCAGAAACGGTCGCCGAGCAGGTCCCAAAATTGTTGGTAGAACTCATAAGGGAGACCGTCGGGGCCAGGTGACTTGCGTCCCGGACAGGCACGGAGGACAGATGTGAGGTCAGCGAGTGTCAGGGGCTCGGTTAAAGAGTCGCGGTCATGATGATCCAAAGAAGTTGGCACCCCACTGACAAGTGCACGTTGGGCGGCGACGTCGACCTCAACATCCTGGAAGAGGTGCGTGAAATGGTCCGTCAGGTGTTGGAGGACGTCACGGTTGTCCGTGATACGCGCACCATCGTCTGTCTTAAGGCGCAGAATGGTGTTCTTCTTGGCACGAGTTCGTTCAGAGGCAAGGTGATAAATGGATGGCTCCTCGCCTTCAATCAGGGATGCAGAACGACACCGCACCACCATACCGTCGGCTTTCTCCCGAGAGAAGCGAAGGATTTGCGCCTTAATTTTGTTGAGGCGCATGTGGAGCTGATCGTACCTGTCAGCAGGAAGAGTCAGGGCGTCAGTGAGACACTGCTGATAGAAGGCCAACGTGCTACGTTTCCAGTGGGCGACGTCGCGACTATATTGCCGGATAACACGTCGCAGCCGGGGCTTCGCACAACGGAGCCACCAAACCACCGTGGTAGGGTACCGGGAAGTGTCCACGAGACAATCCTGCCACGTTTTCGTGACGAGAGCACGAAGTTCGGGCAGGGATAGATGAAGGGTATTCATCTTCCAAGAGGTGCCACGAGGAACCGGGACGGGACCCGCGATACGCAAGGAACACGAGTACGCACAGTGGTCACTAAAGGCCACGGGTATGACTTGGACGGCACAAAGGGCGGGAGTCAAATCAGCCGAGACATAAACACGATCAATACGGCTGGCTCCAGTGGGATAGATGTGGGTAAATTGCGTGTAGGCGGGATGGAAGTGGCGCCATGTGTCAGTAAGGTCAGCCGCCCGAAGGAGTGAAGCGAGCGCTTCACACCGCATAGGCGTCGGGACCTGGTCAACGTCGGCCACCACACAGTTGAAGTCTCCGCCAAAGACGATAGGGCGACGAGCTGCTAAGAAAGGGGGGAGATCAGACTGAAAAAGTGTTGTTCTGCCATGCCTGTGGTTAGCACCGGAAGGAGCATAGACATTTAGAAAAAGGACATCTTGAAGGATACATGCAAGAACGCGACCGTTGGGTAGCGTGGTAACGTGGGATGGAATAAACTCTGATCGGTAGAGCAAAGCAGTACCCCGCCGGGCGTCAGGGTCAATGTTATACAGTGCCTCATAACCAGCAAGGTCAGATAGAAAAGGGGCACAAACTTCCTGGAGAAAGACCACATCAAACGCACCAAGGCGGAGAAAGTCCTTCAGAGATCGAAGTTTGACCGGGTTGGAGATGGAGTTGATATTGATCGTTAAAAGGGAGAGGGCTCCCGGCGGACGGTCAAAGGCAGGCATGGGAGAGCAACACAGAGTAGACAACGGCAGATAGGGTCACAGCCGTAGGGAAGCAGGTGTGGAAATATCCACACCAGAACCCAGCGATATCACCCCGGATGTGAGAAACAAATACCAAGCAGCTCATGTGGGGAAAGACCCACTCAATCACGCATGTCATCGCCCTCGTCGTCAGCCCAGTTCAGGCCTCCCCCATCGGCAGGATAGTCTAAGCCAGGCGGCGCAGACGCGTCGGACACAGTAGGGTGTGAAAGGGTGCGAGTACGCTGCATTGGCTGGTCGCTACCCTGGTCATGTTTCCGTTTTGCAGGGATCGCTCCCCGATCTCGCGAGGAACTGATAAGAGCCTCTAGTTGCCGAGCAGTTTGCCGCATACCGCCCGAGCGGTCAGCGGAAACAGAGCGGGAAACTGAGGAGGCCTGAGAGTCAGCCTCACTGCCGCTCTCAGGAGGACGTAAACCGTCCGCTTCCTCCGCCGGCTGGTCCGGGGTCGCCTTCTTGCGCCGATGACGACGGCGGGGGGACTTAGCGTCATCTGCCGGGATGGGCGGGGTAGGAAGAACGACCTCCATCTGTCCGACAGCGACCACATCACTCGCCATAGCAGGCACATCAGACGCCACCGGCGGTACCGCCACAACGGGCGTCTGGTCCGGGACGGGTCCGTCAGTCGGTGCACTGGGTGCCGGTTGCACTGCTTCTGGCGGGGGCGACACGTCAGGTCGCTCAGCGGGACGGTGGGCAGCGCCCGCCACTACCTCGCTGAGGAGAGGCACAAGGTCGGTACCAGCAGCGCGTTCCCGCGGCAGTTGCACAGGACGCCGGCGCGGGCAGTCCACGCGGAGATGCTCCGTCGATTGACAAAGGGAGCAAGTTTGCGGTTGCCCAATATAGGTGACCTGGGCCCTGGTACTCGCAACATTTATATACGACGGGATGTGCTGGCGGAGGTCCATGCGGACACTACGAACGCCGCTGTTGCCCTGGAAACGGTAGGCACTTCCCCACTTCTCATTCGTGATGCTGAGCACCGTGCCATACCGCGACAGGACACGGCCGATTACGTCATTGGGACACTCAGGGGGTACGTTAAATACCCGCACAGTCCGTATCCCAAAGCCAGATGGCACTATATGCACTGTTCCGACAGTTCCATCGAAGTAGCGGAACGGATGTTCGCCCGCGAGTGCCAGGCCATACTTTTCGTATTTCTCTTGGTCGAGAAATTTCACGAATAACGAGAATAAGACAAAATCCAGTTGAAAGGTGTCGACGTCATTTTCCGGTACTTTCAGATCACCAAATATCCATTCCTGTATTTCAAAGGCCGTAGGCCGTCTCGCTGCTCTGTCGAATACGCATTGAATACTGTTCGACCGGTTCGACATATTCACCGCAAAAATAACAACGCTGGAAAAACCAAGAACAAACGAAACGACCACGAAACGCGACTCGCGACCCGCTACAGAGCACAACGGACCGCTCCGACCGCGGGGTGCTTCTTAGCCAAAAGGCCGAGAAGCGATAAGGAAAAACCGCAGCCGAAGGGCCTAAATGCTTGCAGCGTGTGCGCTCCACATGTGGGAGTGACACACGGTGGTACGGGCCGATATGGCAACTGGCGACCGTCGAAAACACCGCAAAAGCAAGTGCTGGAGGAAAGACAATTCACGGGAGCACTCGTCACCAGCCCAGTACTACCCTCCATGTCGAACAGTAAACCGCGACTCCCATTTGAACGCCGCTAGCTGCCAGGGCAGTGGAGAAGCCGTGAGGCCGCCCCACAGCAGCGCCATGCCGGCGCGAGCTACACCGTCGCGAGGCCGGCGCGAGCTACACCGGCGCGAGGCCGGCGCGAGGCCGGCGCGAGCTACACCTAGCCGAGTGCTTACATCGTCCACTGCCTACTGCGTACGTGTGTACACACGTATTCTGCGTGCGTGCGGCGGCGACGACGACGTTCGCGAGGAGCTAAGGATATAACTCCAAAAAATGTAATTAAAATTATCTGTGGCCGGACCATATGTGACGCCAACGAGGCATCCGAAGGCACTCTTCTGTGGCCACATAAATTACCAGCCTAGTGTAATGCGGCTGCAAGAGCGGACCGCCTAACCGCCAAAAAAAAAAAAAAAAAAAAATAATTCATAAGATAATGTTAAATTAATTACAAGAAATCGTGGTGTGAAAGCAGCTAACTACTGGGCAAATCGACAACCACAACAAGTTTTGCTACCAGCGGAATATCTGATCACTGCAGAATATTAACCCATTTCAGGCTGTGTTTTAATTAATTTTAGGTGGGCCGATCCCGGCGGTACTGCAATGCCGGGCCAACCCGCGACAGAGGTGGAGCAAGCCCCTAGCACTCCGTCATGAGCCAAAAATGAGTTTAATATTCTGGTCCTGCGATGCAGGACGTATCAGATATTAAGCTGATAAGAACAGATACTACACTTTTTTTTTTTTTTTTTTTTTTTTATTTTTTTTTCTTTTTTTTTTTTTTTTATGATTTTTTTTTTTCACTTTTTTTTTTTTTTTTTTTTTTTTTTTTTTTTTTTTTTTTTTTTTTTTTTTGGGCCTCCTTCCTCCCCTACAGCCCTACCTTGTCCTCTCCAAAATTGCCGCCATCCTAGAGTGTCGACGCAGCACGCACAGGGTGCATTGAGTAGCAAGACTTGTTGCCAGGAACGAAATTAAAAGCGAGGGCATACTCTGCTATGCCGCAGTGGGCGACGACACGTGACTCAGAAAGACACCTCGCTCCGTAGGTGTGAAGAAATAGTGAGTGGAGAACCAAAAAGGAAGAAGGAAAGAAAGATAGAAATGAAAGGAAATTAAAAACGGGACGGCAGCACACACAAGTGAAAATGAAACTGGCGAGATAATCCCATCGCCTAGAGAATTAACTAAGGATAAGCTTCTAAGAGTGATTGCGTGATTCCTATTTTTCCAATAAAGTTTTCGCAATAATTGTTCCAATTGCGAATCTGAGGTCAGTCAAGTCAAAGATCGGTGCAAAAACCAGGGGCAAGCCCGGGCAATGCCTGGACAAGGCGCCCTAGGCAACCTGGAACACCGTTTGATATCCATGGATCATTGCAACTTTCAAATACCGGGAAAAAGTGGTCGTATAGTTTCGAGCAGATTCCACCACGCGATGCTGGCTCCACAGGTAGTCCATGTAAGAGACAGCATCGGCGAGGGAAAGGTCGTAGATCGTGAAAATGGTGTGGCCCAAGAGCCACACCATTGCGTTACGCCTTGGTCGGGGTTGTGTTTGAAGATCAGGTGTAAGGAACCAGTCGGTGGATACATTTGCTGGCGTCGTCCCACCGATCAGCGCTATGAGTACACGTGCAAGGGTCCACACTTCTGTGACGTGGGGGCAGAGGAGGCGATGCTCCCTGGTGTCAACGTCACCACAGCGGCCGCAAGCAGCCGAGGGCCGTAGGCGGATGGCCGCCAGGCGATGGTTAGTGGGGATTAAATTGTTGACGACACGGTACCATAGCGCTGAAACTGCCGTGGGAAGGGCTGAGTTGTTAATATTAGCCCAAACTTGGCGCCAGATGACCGACGGTCGTCTGTCCTCTAATTTATGGGGCTTGGGCTGGCCTCGGAGTGCCTGGTAAAGGCGCTTCGACGTGCGTGCCTTGTCAGTGGCCACTGCGAGGACATAACTGCGGTGGAAGTAATAGTCTCTGACCGTCGTCAGCCGGATCGGAATATGCATCAAACAGACCGGTGCACGCGCCGAGTGTGGACGATAACGGTCGAAGAGGACCGCTGTAGTCCCACCGGGGTCGGCGTCGCGCAAAGCGGCGACACGGTGAATCAGAAGGGCCGCACATTTCCGGGAAAAGTCAATGAGGCCAAGGCCGCCATCGACCTTCGGCAGTGTACAGGTCAGCGCATCAACCTTGAACAGCGCATGCCGCCACAAGAGCCAATATACTGCTTGGGAGATGGCTCGGCCGATCTGCTTCGGCAGCGTAAGGAGTTGGGCGACATACCATGCTCGTGAGAGGAGATAACCATTAATAAGCTGGATGCGTTGATGGAGGTCGAGCCGTCGATCAGCGTGGCTCACGCAAAGGCCCCTGATGCGTGTGAGAAGCCGCCGCCACGTGAGGGTTAACATACGCTGCGGACAGGCAGTCACCTCAAGACCCAAGATACGCTGTTCCCCTACAACTCGGTACCAGGGGCGTTCGACGGTCAAAGATCGTGGCCCTAGCGGGAGTAACACAGTCTTGTTGGGTTTTAACTGAGCACCGGAGGCCCGTTCATAAACATCGAGAATGCGGCGAACGGAATCGATGTCCCTTGCGTTAGCAACGAACACACCAACGTCATCGGCGTAGGCCGCACAGCGGAAGGTGACGCCTGGGAGAACGACACCGTCGACCAACCGGCCAATGTCACGCAGCATGGGGTCCAGCGCTAAGGCAAACAAATACATCGACAAGGGACACCCCTGTCGAACTGACCGTTTGATGGGAATGGGGCGCGACCGGCAACCGTTCACCACGATAGTGGAATTCGCCCCATCCAAGAAGTTCCGGATGATGCGTATGAAGCGCTCCCCAAAACCCATCCGCGACATAACGCCCAGCAGGTAAGGGTGCGAGACCCTGTCAAAGGCACCGGCAAAGTCCAAGGAAAGAATGGCAGCCGGGGTGCGAGTGTCAGCGGTGAGCAAGACAGCATCGCGGTACAGGGAAGCGGCGGTGAAGATGTTCCGACGCGAAACGCCACAGGATTGAGTGGGGCAAAGTACCTTAGTCATCGCCTGTTTGAGACGAGAGGCCACGCATCGTGCCACCAACTTATAGTCAGTGTTAAGGACAGTGATAGGACGCAGGTCTTGAGCTCGGCAGTGACCAGTCACCTTTGGAATAAGGGCAATACGTCCAGATAAAAAGTCGGCGGGTAAGTCGCATCCAGCAAAAATCTCCTCGCACATTGTGCAGAAACGGTCGCCGAGCAGGTCCCAAAATTGTTGGTAGAACTCATAAGGGAGACCGTCGGGGCCAGGTGACTTGCGTCCCGGACAGGCACGGAGGACAGATGTGAGGTCAGCGAGTGTCAGGGGCTCGGTTAAAGAGTCGCGGTCATGATGATCCAAAGAAGTTGGCACCCCACTGACAAGTGCACGTTGGGCGGCGACGTCGACCTCAACATCCTGGAAGAGGTGCGTGAAATGGTCCGTCAGGTGTTGGAGGACGTCACGGTTGTCCGTGATACGCGCACCATCGTCTGTCTTAAGGCGCAGAATGGTGTTCTTCTTGGCACGAGTTCGTTCAGAGGCAAGGTGATAAATGGATGGCTCCTCGCCTTCAATCAGGGATGCAGAACGACACCGCACCACCATACCGTCGGCTTTCTCCCGAGAGAAGCGAAGGATTTGCGCCTTAATTTTGTTGAGGCGCATGTGGAGCTGATCGTACCTGTCAGCAGGAAGAGTCAGGGCGTCAGTGAGACACTGCTGATAGAAGGCCAACGTGCTACGTTTCCAGTGGGCGACGTCGCGACTATATTGCCGGATAACACGTCGCAGCCGGGGCTTCGCACAACGGAGCCACCAAACCACCGTGGTAGGGTACCGGGAAGTGTCCACGAGACAATCCTGCCACGTTTTCGTGACGAGAGCACGAAGTTCGGGCAGGGATAGATGAAGGGTATTCATCTTCCAAGAGGTGCCACGAGGAACCGGGACGGGACCCGCGATACGCAAGGAACACGAGTACGCACAGTGGTCACTAAAGGCCACGGGTATGACTTGGACGGCACAAAGGGCGGGAGTCAAATCAGCCGAGACATAAACACGATCAATACGGCTGGCTCCAGTGGGATAGATGTGGGTAAATTGCGTGTAGGCGGGATGGAAGTGGCGCCACGTGTCAGTAAGGTCAGCCGCCTGAAGGAGTGAAGCGAGCGCTTCACACCGCATAGGCGTCGGGACCTGGTCAACTCCGGCTACCACACAGTTGAAGTCTCCGCCAAAGACGATAGGGCGACGAGCTGCTAAGAAAGGGGGGAGATCAGACTGAAAAAGTGTTGTTCTATCATGCCTGTGGTTAGCACCTGAAGGAGCATAGACATTTAGAAAAAGGACATCTTGAAGGATACATGCAAGGACGCGACCGTTGGGTAGCGTGGTAACATGGGATGGAGTGAATTCTGATCGGTAGAGCAAAGCAGTACCCCGCCGGGCGTCAGGGTCGATGTTATACAGTGCCTCATAACCAACCAGGTCAGATAGAAAAGGGGCACAAACCTCCTGGAGAAATACCACATCAAACGCACCAAGGCGGAGAAAGTCCTTCAGAGATCGAAGTTTGACCGGGTTGGAGATGGAGTTAATGTTGACCGTTAAAAGGGAGAGGGCTCCCGGCGGACGGTCAAAGGCAGGCATGGGAGAGCAACACAGAGTAGACAACGGCAGATAGGGTCACGGCCGTAGGGAAGCAGGTGTGGAAACATCCACACCAGAACCCAGCGATATCACCCCGGATGTGAGAAACAAATACCAAGCAGCTCATGTGGGGAAAGGCCCACTCAATCACGCATGTCATCGCCCTCGTCGTCAGCCCAGTTCAGGCCCCCCCCATCGGCAGGATAGTCTGAGCCAGGCGGCGCAGACGGGTCGGACACAGAAGGATGTGAAAGGGTACGAGTACGCTGCATTGGCTGGTCGCTACCCTGCTCATGTTTTCGTTTTGCAGGGATCGCTCCCCGATCTCGCGAGGAACTGATAAGAGCCTCTAGTTGCCGAGCAGTTTGCCGCATACCGCCCGAGCGGTCAGCGGAAACAGAGCGGGAAACTGAGGAGGCCTGAGAGTCAGCCTCACTGCCGCTCTCAGGAGGACGTAAACCGTCCGCATCCTCCGCCGGCTGGTCCGGGTTCGCCTTCTTGCGCCGATGACGACGGCGGGGGGACTTAGCGTCATCTGCCGGGATGGGCGGGGTAGGAAGAACGACCTCCATCTGTTCGACAGCGACCACATCACTCGCCATAGCAGGCACATCAGACGCCGCCGGCGGTACCGCCACAACGGGCGTCTGGTCCGGGACGGGTCCGTCAGCCGGTGCACTGGGTGCCGGTTGCACTGCTTCTGGCGGGGGCGACACGTCAGGTCGCTCAGCGGGACGGTGGGCAGCGCCCGCCACTACCTCGCTGAGGAGAGGCACAAGGTCGGTACCAGCAGCGCGTTCCCGCGGCAGTTGCACAGGACGCCGGCGCGGGCAGTCCACGCGGAGATGCTCCGTCGATTGACAAAGGGAGCAAGTTTGCGGTTGCCCAATATAGGTGACCTGGGCCCTGGTACTCGCAACATTTATATACGACGGGATGTGCTGGCGGAGGTCCATACGGACACTACGAACGCCGCTGTTGCCCTGGAAACGGTAGGCACTTCCCCACTTCTCATTCGTGATGCTGAGTACCGTGCCATACCGCGACAGGACACGGCCGATTACGTCATTGGGACACTCAGGGGGTACGTTAAATACCCGCACAGTCCGTATCCCAAAGCCAGATGGCACTATATGCACTGTTCCGACAGTTCCATCGAAGTAGCGGAACGGATGTTCGCCCGCGAGTGCCAGGCCATACTTTTCGTATTTCTCTTGGTCGAGAAATTTCACGAATAACGAGAATAAGACAAAATCCAGTTGAAAGGTGTCGACGTCATTTTCCGGTACTTTCAGATCACCAAATATCCATTCCTGTATTTCAAAGGCCGTAGGCCGTCTCGCTGCTCTGTCGAATACGCATTGAATACTGTTCGACCGGTTCGACATATTCACCGCAAAAATAACAACGCTGGAAAAACCAAGAACAAACGAAACGACCACGAAACGCGACTCGCGACCCGCTACAGAGCACAACGGACCGCTCCGACCGCGGGGTGCTTCTTAGCCAAAAGGCCGAGAAGCGATAAGGAAAAACCGCAGCCGAAGGGCCTAAATGCTTGCAGCGTGTGCGCTCCACATGTGGGAGTGACACACGGTGGTACGGGCCGATATGGCAACTGGCGACCGTCGAAAACACCGCAAAAGCAAGTGCTGGAGGAAAGACAATTCACGGGAGCACTCGTCACCAGCCCAGTACTACCCTCCATGTCGAACAGTAAACCGCGACTCCCATTTGAACGCCGCTAGCTGCCAGGGCAGTGGAGAAGCCGTGAGGCCGCCCCACAGCAGCGCCATGCCGGCGCGAGCTACACCGTCGCGAGGCCGGCGCGAGCTACACCGGCGCGAGGCCGGCGCGAGGCCGGCGCGAGCTACACCTAGCCGAGTGCTTACATCGTCCACTGCCTACTGCGTACGTGTGTACACACGTATTCTGCGTGCGTGCGGCGGCGACGACGACGTTCGCGAGGAGCTAAGGATATAACTCCAAAAAATGTAATTAAAATTATCTGTGGCCGGACCATATGTGACGCCAACGAGGCATCCGAAGGCACTCTTCTGTGGCCACATAAATTACCAGCCTAGTGTAATGCGGCTGCAAGAGCGGACCGGCTAGCCGCAAAAAAAAAAAAAAAAAAAAAAAAAAAAAAAAATATTCATAAGATAAACGTTAAATTAATTACAAGAAATCGTGGTGTGTAAGCAGCTAACTACTGGGCAAATCGACAACCACAACAAGTTTTGCTACCAGCGGAATATCTGATCACTGCAGAATATTAACCCATTTCAGGCTGTGTTTTAATTAATTTTAGGTGGGCCGATCCCGGCGGTACTGCAATGCCGGGCCAACCCGCGACAGAGGTGGAGCAAGCCCCTAGCACTCCGTCATGAGCCAAAAATGAGTTTAATATTCTGGTCCTGCGATGCAGGACGTATCAGATATTAAGCTGATAAGAACAGATACTACACTTTGATCTTAGCCAAAAGGCCGAGAAGCGATAAGGAAAAACCGCAGCCGAAGGGCCTAAATGCTTGCAGCGTGTGCGCTCCACATGTGGGAGTGACACACGGTGGTACGGGCCGATATGGCAACTGGCGACCGTCGAAAACACCGCAAAAGCAAGTGCTGGAGGAAAGACAATTCACGGGAGCACTCGTCACCAGCCCAGTACTACCCTCCATGTCGAACAGTAAACCGCGACTCCCATTTGAACGCCGCTAGCTGCCAGGGCAGTGGAGAAGCCGTGAGGCCGCCCCACAGCAGCGCCAGGCCGGCGCGAGCTACACCGTCGCGAGGCCGGCGCGAGCTACACCGGCGCGAGGCCGGCGCGAGCTACACCTAGCCGAGTGCTTACATCGTCCACTGCCTACTGCGTACGTGTGTACACACGTATTCTGCGTGCGTGCGGCGGCGACGACGACGTTCGCGAGGAGCTAAGGATATAACTCCAAAAAATGTAATTAAAATTATCTGTGGCCGGACCATATGTGACGCCAACGAGGCATCCGAAGGCACTCTTCTGTGGCCACATAAATTACCAGCCTAGTGTAATGCGGCTGCAAGAGCGGACCGGCTACCCGCAAAAAAAAAAAAAAAAAAAAAAAAAAAAAAAAAAAAAAAAAAAAATATTCATAAGATAAATGTTAAATTAATTACAAGAAATCGTGGTGTGTAAGCAGCTAACTACTGGGCAAATCGACAACCACAACAAGTTTTGCTACCAGCGGAATATCTGATCACTGCAGAATATTAACCCATTTCAGGCTGTGTTTTAATTAATTTTAGGTGGGCCGATCCCGGCGGTACTGCAATGCCGGGCCAACCCGCGACAGAGGTGGAGCAAGCCCCTAGCACTCCGTCATGAGCCAAAAATGAGTTTAATATTCTGGTCCTGCGATGCAGGACGTATCAGATATTAAGCTGATAAGAACAGATACTACACTTTGATCTTAGCCAAAAGGCCGAGAAGCGATAAGGAAAAACCGCAGCCGAAGGGCCTAAATGCTTGCAGCGTGTGCGCTCCACATGTGGGAGTGACACACGGTGGTACGGGCCGATATGGCAACTGGCGACCGTCGAAAACACCGCAAAAGCAAGTGCTGGAGGAAAGACAATTCACGGGAGCACTCGTCACCAGCCCAGTACTACCCTCCATGTCGAACAGTAAACCGCGACTCCCATTTGAACGCCGCTAGCTGCCAGGGCAGTGGAGAAGCCGTGAGGCCGCCCCACAGCAGCGCCAGGCCGGCGCGAGCTACACCGTCGCGAGGCCGGCGCGAGCTACACCGGCGCGAGGCCGGCGCGAGCTACACCTAGCCGAGTGCTTACATCGTCCACTGCCTACTGCGTACGTGTGTACACACGTATTCTGCGTGCGTGCGGCGGCGACGACGACGTTCGCGAGGAGCTAAGGATATAACTCCAAAAAATGTAATTAAAATTATCTGTGGCCGGACCATATGTGACGCCAACGAGGCATCCGAAGGCACTCTTCTGTGGCCACATAAATTACCAGCCTAGTGTAATGCGGCTGCAAGAGCGGACCGGCTACCCGCAAAAAAAAAAAAAAAAAAAAAAAAAAAAAAAAAAAAAAAAAAAAAAAAAAAATATTCATAAGATAAATGTTAAATTAATTACAAGAAATCGTGGTGTGTAAGCAGCTAACTACTGGGCAAATCGACAACCACAACAAGTTTTGCTACCAGCGGAATATCTGATCACTGCAGAATATTAACCCATTTCAGGCTGTGTTTTAATTAATTTTAGGTGGGCCGATCCCGGCGGTACTGCAATGCCGGGCCAACCCGCGACAGAGGTGGAGCAAGCCCCTAGCACTCCGTCATGAGCCAAAAATGAGTTTAATATTCTGGTCCTGCGATGCAGGACGTATCAGATATTAAGCTGATAAGAACAGATTTTTATTTTCCGAGATAATTCTTAGTTACAGTTTTAAGAAGTATAATTTTAAGAAAGAATATTCATGACTCTATACAAATCGAGTTTTACAAATTTAATGAAAATTAAATTGAAATATATAGTAGACGGTTCTAACCGCACTTAAATAGTTGAATTTAATTCTAATTCGTGGGTTAAGCCCACTACTTAAATATTGGAAGACCGCGTTAGGCGCGGATGCTTAAGTATATTACCTTAAGATTAATCCCGCGATAGGCGCGGCCTTAGATATTTCAGACCGGGGAAGGTTTGGAACTAGTTTTAGGAACTATTTTGTTTTATTTCATTCATCTCCATGCCCTGACAGCACACTGCACATGCACGGCTGCCAGCGGCTGGTGTGCCACGCACGCAGGCGGGTCACACGCAGCCGGACTTCTCCCCTCTGTCCGCCTTGCGGCAGACGTCACCGGGGTGTCGTGGCAGGAGGGCGTTGCTTCCCACGCTGGCTGGAGACTGCCGGGCAGTAGGCACACGTTTGGCGCCGCCTAGCACCGCGCCAACCGAGGTGGGGGCCACATTCGGCGGACACCACGGAGGGAGGGGCACCAGGCAGCACCGCACGCACCGCTACTGACTCGGCACTGCTGCAGTGCGGCGCGAAGATGGTGTAGCGCCGCAGGTCCCGCGTCGTGGAGGAGAATCTCGACGCCGACGTCACGAAGGCACCGACCTCGAAGTTCTCCGACGACTGCAGTCTCGAGGGTCTCGCAGCCTGACGTCAGAGCATGCCACAGTCTAGGGGGACACATACTGGCGGTGGCCAGTAATGTGTTCCACGTAAATGTCGCGGGACCACTTGATGGTGTCAGACACCATCAGCCGCCGCATCAGTTGGCAGTAGCGGCTAGCGATGCCTAGGTGCCGAAGCACTGCATCGTTCTGGCGGTCCCACGCCCCCAGACTGCCGACAACCAGGGCGTCGACAGTGACGGAATAGCCGCGAGCGGCTAATCCGCGCGCAACGTCGGCGTACTTTATCCTCTTCAGTTGCCGAGCGTTGTCGAGCGCAATCCGCCTATTCTCGAAGGGGATTGTCACATCGACGATGGTCACAGTCTTCGCGGCCTCGTCAGTTATTACGAGGTCCGGACGCAGCCCACTGCTGTCCCCTATGACGGCTTGGTTAATCCTGATGTCAGGAACAGCAGCGTTTCCTCTCCTTGGCCGCCCAGCGACTGCTGTCGCGAGGCGGTTGAGGACCGCGTTGTGACGATACTGCAGGGCTGCTGAGTGCACCATGCACGCGTTAATCACGTGCGGGAGCGTCTCGTTGTTGTGGCCACAGCGTCGGCAGGCTTTGTTGTTGTTTGCCCGCCCATCAAAGCGGCGACAACCGTTCAGAGGCACGACTCCGAGCCTGGCGCGATGGATAAAGCGCCAGTCTGCGAAGCGGGTGTATTTGCCTCCCGCTATGAAGTGGTTGGACGCTGTGGACTCCCTGGTGCACTCGAACACCTTCCCCTGGTCCGGTTTCCTGAGTAGGATGTGGCGCAGGCGCTGTCTCAGACACTCGCGGAGCGTCCGCGAGAGAAGACGTTTGGCGTCCCCTCCCACCCGGACATGCTCGACGCCAGTGTTGACGATGCGTCCCACGCTGTCATCATCGTGCTGCGGTCCATCGCCGCCATCTTCGAGGTGTCGTGTAGTCCCGGTCGCCGTCGCCTCCGTGGCCGGCTGCGTCACCCCTCCGATGCCGCCGTGTTCCGCGTCGTCAGCGATGGCGGGCCGGCCGCCGACCTCCACCTGCAACTCGGAAAGCAGTTCACTCCAGCGCCAGGTGACGCCACGCGGCGCTAGGCGCCTTGTGGCGTTCCTGACGCGCGTCCACAGTGACTGGATGTCACCACCGTCGCGTGCGAGGTCACCCTCAGTGCTGCCGCTAAGGTAGGTGGCCAAGTCGGAACGACTCGGCTCCCTCCCCAGTCGGCGGCGCGCGGCCGTAGATAGAGTGGCCCAGGCGATGTCTCGGACGGTGGCGTCGTCGCAGTGCAGCATGCGGAAGCCGTGGACGATCGTCGAGATGTCCGCAGCGTCCGCGAGCGGCGTCAGGCCGCATCCTCCCTCTCCCAGCGCGAGGTAGAGCTGTTCAGTGGACGCACGCTGTGGGAGGAACAGCCAAGATTTGACAGCCGCTTTCACTGCCTTGTCGAGTGCAGATAGCGGCCCCTTGCGTACCGCTCCGCCCCGCATGACAAAGTCAAGCCTAGGGAGGAGGAAGACACGCACAGCGTCAATCTTCTGCCAGGGAGCCAGCAGGGAAGCGTCCAGGTGCTGCAAGTCGCGTCGAATTGCCGCGATCGCATCCGTTGGCGTCTGCGTGACTTTGTACCCGGTGGGGACGCCAAGATGGAGGTAGGCGTCACCCGCACCGAGCACGGCTGGTTCTCCCCCTTGCAGGGCGAATACCGAGCCTAGTGTCTGCCGACGGCGGATGTGAAGCGTGGCACACTTCGACGGCTTGAAGGTAAGCCCGGCCCACGTCGCCGCCTCACCCACAACATTGAGGAGCGTCTGCATCGCCTCTGAATCCCGCGCCAGAAGCACGATATCGTCCGCATACGCCAGTGCACTCACACTGACGCCGCTAAGCGGAATACCACACTCATTTCTGAGCGAGGTTGCGGCGCGAAGTACCGGCTCGAGCGCGAGATTAAAGACGATGGGCGACAGTGGACAGCCCTGCTTGACGCCCGCCTGGATCTCTATCTCCTCCGTTAGTCCGTCAGATGTACGGACGCGGGTGGAGCAACCATCGTACATATCGGCAATTAGCTGATGCAATTGCTCTGGTAGTCCCATCCTGCTCAGTACTCCAAGGAGGTGAGCGTGAGGCACTGAACCGAAAGCATTCGCTAGATCAAGCCAAGCAAAGCATGCTTGGCCTCCCCTGCGCCTTGCATCATCAATTGCCGTCTGCACAATGAAGTTGTGCTCGTAGCAGCCTTCAAACGTGCGGAAGCCCTTCTGTTCCGGGGAGAGCAGGTTCAACCGCTCCGCCCAGAGAGAAGTGCGGTCCGCAACGATTGCAGCAAAGAGCTTAGAGATAGTAGAGCCCAATGCTAAAGGCCGCCAGTTTGTCACGTCCGAGACGTCCCCTTTCTTATGGATGAGGACGGTAGTGGATATTTTCCACTGCACCGGAGTCTTCCGCTCATTCCAGCAGCGCGAGAAGATCTTAGCTAGCACGTGGCAGCCAGGATCCTCACGTCGCAAGTCCGAGTACGTGACTCCGTCTGCCCCAGGAGCAGTATTGCTCGCCTTCTGGAGCCGCTGTTGCACCTCTGAAGGTGTGATCGGCAGCAGGACCTCCTCGCTGACATCAGGAGGCGTGGTGGCGGCAAAGTCCGGGACAGCAGCTGGTGCATCTGCAACAGAAAAGTCAGATTTAGCGTAGATCTTCTTAAAGTGCTCCGTGAGCACGTTGCCATCGATTTGGCAGTACGGTGACGTCTCGCCAAGGACGCGCTGCATCGCCTTGCGCCGGTCCGCGCGGTACAGCTTCTGAATCTCAGACGCTGCATTCGCGTCGTACCGACGCTCGGCGGCCGCCGCGCGCCGTGCGCCACGTCCACCGCGCCGCCCACCGCGGCCGCGTGTAGGGGCAGGGGGAGGGGGATTGGCAGCAGCGTCGGCGCGGCCCTGGCCGCGGTGCGCTGCTGCTGGTGGCCCATCCTGTCGACCTCCGGCTGCCTGGCGTTGTGGCTTCGTCTCGGCTATCTCGGAGATGAAGTCCTCGACGACCGCGACGAATGCGTCCCACGGTTGGTTGTGGACGCTCTCCAGGGCCGCCAGCCAGCGCCGCTGCCTCTCCGTTAGCCGAGTGTCGGCCGGGGGAGGGGGGGGCGGAGCTGCCTCAGTTGCGCCCTGTTCGGAGGGTACAGGGGGGCCTGTCAGGTCTGGTGTAGGACGGGAGCCTTGCGGCGGGAGGTTGGGACTGGGCCGGTTGTTACGGCGTCGGCGTCTCCTCTTCTTGCTGCCAGTTCTCGGAGACGCAGCTGCAGTCCCTCCGTTCACGTCGCGCCGCTCCGTCGTCTGCGTCGGTGGTGGTGCCGTGCTGCCATCTGGCGTGGGCCGCTCAGTGCTGCTCTCGATCGCCGCGCTGGTGACAGGTGGCGCAGCGGTAGCAGCAGGGGCCGGTGTAGCTTGCGCCGGCCTGGCGCTCGGGTCGGGCGCACCGCGGCTGGTGTTCGCCGCGCCGCCAACAGATGGCCCGGCGGTCGCCGGCGGCCCGCCGCCGGCGCGAGAAACACGGGGTGTAGCTCGCGCCGGCTGACCGGACGCGCCGGCTCGCCCCGGACCGCTGTTACGCGGACTGGGTGCCCGACGATCGCTACCAGATGGCGCAGTGGTCGTAGGGGTGGCCGGTGTAGCCCGCGCCGGCCGGGCGTCTCGAGGTGTAGCTCGCGCCGGCCTGGCGCTCGGGCCCAGCGCACTGCGGCTGTTGTTCGCCGCGCCGCCAACAGATGGCCCAGCGGTCGCCCGCGCCCTGCCGCCGGCGCGAGATACACGAGGTGTAGCTCGCGCCGGCCGCCCAGGCGCGTTGGCTCGCGCCGGGCCGCTGTTACGCGGACTGGGCGGAATGATGCGCCGTCGGTCCGGGGGCGGTGGTCTGCGTCCTGCAGCACGGCGTCTGTCCCTCCGTGGGGTGACTACGTGCCACTCATGATCTGCAACAGGAGCTTTTGAGTTAATAGCACTCCCTGCCTGAGCGGAGACGGAGTGACGGGCGTCACTCGACGTAACCGCCGGCAGGGCAGAGGAGACGCGGCGCGTGTACGTCTGCGACCGCACAAGCACCACACCATCCGGTGCATCCGCCGGGCGCGCGGCCTTTGGTGCGTCAACCGGCGGCGCGGCTGCGCCGTGAATGACAGCACCAACGGTCGCGGCGAGCGAGGCAGCCTGCCTGCCACTGCCCACCCGCACCGCAGAGCCACCTGTTGGCGGCGTAGCGAATGCGGGCGGCAGTCCCAGGCCAGTACCCACGCTCCCGACAGATGGCGGGCGGGAGGCGCCTGCGGCAGCCGCACGACGTGGCCAGCGTACGCCACTGGGCGCAGTGGCCGGCGCGGGCGGCGGCGAGCCGCGGCCCATGCCGGACACAGCGCCTCTGGCCGGAGCGACGCGTTCGGCGGCAGGCGTCAGCAGCGTGCTGCCTTCACCTCCCGAACTTGCGCTCGGCACTCGTGGCGACGCGGTTGACGTCGCGGAGCGTGTCGGCAGGGGGATGCCAGACCTCCTCGGCGTGCGCACACAGAGTACACACGACGCGGGGGTGGCAACCACCGCCGTCCTGGGCGTCGCAGACGCCTGCACACTCACACAGGGTGAGGGCAAGGCAGCCTGTGATCCCACCACGCTGCTGCGGGTCAGGACCGCCGCGTAAGTTAATCCTAAGTCCAGCCGGTCTGTCCTACTAGCTTCGGGGACCGGACTGGGCTGTGGCCATAGCCCCTCTCTATTATCTAAGGCTAGGCGGCCTATGGTACTAGCTTCCCGAGCCGCTTTCGCCTGTGGCTTTCGCCCCGCACTAACTAAGGACGAAGGGCCTGTCCTACTAGCTTCGGGGGCCCTCGCCTGTGACCTCCCGCCGGCCGACCTCTCTGAGTGCCCCAGAGAGCCAGACACGGCATCGTGTCCCATACTCACTCTCCCCCGACTGGCAGCGCCGGGGGTTGCGGAGTCTGCATTGCAGAGCCGCTGGTGTAGCCGCAGCGTCTTCAGCCGCGGGTCGCGTCGGCCGCAAAACTGGCACTCGAAAACGGGAACCGTTTCCGGGTCGTGCAGCCTCCTGTAATGGCGGAGAAGGGCCGAGTGGTCCTTGTACTCCCCAAAAGTAGGTCTCCCGGCAGCCTTGGTGACGAAGCAGATCCGGCAGCGGAAGACCTCCGCCGGCAGCGTCACCACAAGCTCCATTGTCCAGGTCGCGGACCTGAAACAGGAGAATAAGCGCGACCGCTTCCCGGTGCAGTAATCAGTCCATATGAGCTCACATTAAGCTGATAAGAACAGATACTACACTTTGATCTTAGCCAAAAGGCCGAGAAGCGATAAGGAAAAACCGCAGCCGAAGGGCCTAAATGCTTGCAGCGTGTGCGCTCCACATGTGGGAGTGACACACGGTGGTACGGGCCGATATGGCAACTGGCGACCGTCGAAAACACCGCAAAAGCAAGTGCTGGAGGAAAGACAATTCACGGGAGCACTCGTCACCAGCCCAGTACTACCCTCCATGTCGAACAGTAAACCGCGACTCCCATTTGAACGCCGCTAGCTGCCAGGGCAGTGGAGAAGCCGTGAGGCCGCCCCACAGCAGCGCCAGGCCGGCGCGAGCTACACCGTCGCGAGGCCGGCGCGAGCTACACCGGCGCGAGGCCGGCGCGAGCTACACCTAGCCGAGTGCTTACATCGTCCACTGCCTACTGCGTACGTGTGTACACACGTATTCTGCGTGCGTGCGGCGGCGACGACGACGTTCGCGAGGAGCTAAGGATATAACTCCAAAAAATGTAATTAAAATTATCTGTGGCCGGACCATATGTGACGCCAACGAGGCATCCGAAGGCACTCTTCTGTGGCCACATAAATTACCAGCCTAGTGTAATGCGGCTGCAAGAGCGGACCGGCTACCCGCAAAAAAAAAAAAAAAAAAAAAAAAAAA